>NC_092647.1:57137518-57216135 GCF_039555335.1 Amphiura filiformis | reverse complement strand
AAAATATACCATTTTGAGGCATCAAACCCTAAAAAGTACTTTTTGGCTATATAACTTGATCAATTTTAGCGATTTTGATGCAGTCTTTTCAGATGCCATGCAAACAAATAGCTACTCGTTGTATTTCCAAGTATCGTGCAGGCCTATTTTCTCTCATAATTTCCCAAATTACTTACCAATCTGTGGAAAAAAAATCTCCCGTAGCTGGTGGTCAACCAGTTGGTCTGGACCAGTTGAAGCCTGTTGACAGAGAAGGTACGTGCAACATTTATTAAGTGTCCAATATTAACAATGATCAAAAACTCAACATAGGTTGACCTGAGATTTTTCTTGTTTTAACGCACTGAACAGTAAACACCTGAAAATGGCAGTGTTTCTGTATAGAAACGACTGCTTAAAATCATTACATTACGTTTTGTTACCTGGAGAGGTTTGATCATTTCTCACCTCCTTTTTCAACCAAATCGACGGTAATAACTCTTGTAGTGAGGGATCAACATTTAACCACACATGGCCGGCCCTACAGGAACAAATTTTGTGTCGATGCCTGTCTGTCATAAACTGCCCGGCTATTTTTCCGTGTACTCTGCACTGCAGGCAGGGGCTGGAGTGGGTCAGGGACTCAGGGTTTCAATTGACAAGTGCATTATCAACAGCCTTCATTTTCACGTGCATGAAATCTATAAGCTTAACTACTGAACATACAGGCCTATGTATCCCCCCACACACAATCATAATTACGCACATCACTAGTATCACAGGGTCAGGGTTTCAATTGACAAGTGCATTATCAACAGCCTTGCATTTTCACGTGCATGAAATCTATTAGCTTAACTACTGAACATACAGGCCTATGTATCCCCCACACACACACACTCATAATTACTCACATCACTAGTATCACAGGGTCAGGGTTTCAATTGACAAGTGCGTTATCAAAAATTAATTAAGATTTGTTCCAAGTCCACCATGTTACAATACTGATAATAACAATAAAAACTTTTTAGACTGCAACAAGTCTGTTCTAAAACATTGTATTTATTTGGATAATGAATTGGAAATTCAAAATCATATTTGCTACACAAATTAAAATTATTTGAAGTTTGAAAAATAAAGTGGATATAATAATGTCCAATATGAAAGAATTTGATGTTATGAGTAAGTTATAGAATGGAGGAATAATGGCGGTTAAACACAGCAAAAATTTCGACCTAATTTAAGATTTAATGACATTGACGAGTCACGATTTCTTGCACTTTCTAGAGTTTAAACATAAAGTTATAAAGGCCCTTCCACTAATAGGCCTGGGCGATGCATGAATTCCCAATTGAAAACTGTGAAATAGATTTTGGTACTATTACAACAAAAATGTCATATGAGAGAAAATGTACCATTTTGAAGCATCAAACCCTAAAAAGTACTTTTTGGCTATATAACTTGATCAATTTCAGCGATTTTAATGCAGTCTTTACAGATGCCATGCAAAATAGCTACTCGTCGTATTTCCAAGTATCGTGCAGGCCTATTTTCTCTCATAATTCCCCAAATTACTTACCAATCTGTGGAAAAAAATTCTCCCGTAGCTGGTGGTCAACCAGTTGGTCTGGACCAGTTGAAGCCTGTTGACAGAGAAGGTACGTGTAACATTTATTAAGTGTCCAATATTAACAATGATCAAAAACTCAACATAGGTTGACCTGAGATTTTTCTTGTTTTAACGCACTGAACAGTAAACACCTGAAAATGGCAGTGTTTCTGTATAGAAACGATTGCTTAAAAATGGATCTCTCCCATCTGTGGTACACTTGCAGGATTTGATATTACTAATCATGACCAATCCAAAACGCAAATTTCTGCTCATTTTAATGCTTAAAATCATTACATTACGTGGTTGTTACCTGGAAAAGAGGTTTGATAGGGCGAATATTTCTCACCTCCTTTTCAACCAAATCGTACTTTTTGGCTATATAACTTGATCAATAACTCTTTTCAGTAGTGACTCGTTGGGATCAACATTTTTAACCACACATGGCAGTTGGTCTGGACCAGTTGAAGCCTGTTACAGGAACAAATTTATTTGTGTCGATAACGCACTGTCTGTCATAAACTGCTTAAAATCATTACATTACGTTTTGTTACCTGGAGAGGTTTAAGTAATAACTCTTGTAGTGATCAACATTTAACCACACATGGCCGGCCCTACACAAATTTTGTGTCGATGCCTGTCTGTCATAAACTGCCCGGCTATTTTTCCGTGTACTCTGCACTGCAGGCAGGGGCTGGAGTGGGTCAGGGACTCAGGGTTTCAATTGACAAGTGCATTATCAACAGCCTTCATTTTCACGTGCATGAAATCTATAAGCTTAACTACTGAACATACAGGCCTATGTATCCCCCACACACAATCATAATTACTCACATCACTAGTATCACAGGGTCAGGGTTTCAATTGACAAGTGCATTATCAACAGCCTTGCATTTTCACGTGCATGAAATCTATTAGCTTAACTACTGAACATACAGGCCTATGTATCCCCCCACACACACTCATAATTACTCACATCACTAGTATCACAGGGTCAGGGTTTCAATTGACAAGTGCGTTATCAAAAAATTAATTAAGATTTGTTCCAAGTCCACCATGTTACAATACTGATAATAACAATAAAAACTTTTTAGACTGCAACAAGTCTGTTCTAAAACATTGTATTTATTTGGATAATGAATTGGAAATTCAAAATCATATTTGCTACACAAATTAAAATTATTTGAAGTTTAAAAAATAAAGTGGATATAATAATGTCCAATATGAAAGAATTTGATGTTATGAGTAAGTTATAGAATGGAGGAATAATGGCGGTTAAGCACAGCAAAAATTTCGACCTAATTTAAGATTTAATGACATTGACGAGTCACGATTTCTTGCACTTTCTAGAGTTTAAACATAAAGTTATAAAGGCCCTTCCACTAATAGGCCTGGGCGATGCATGAATTCCCAATTGAAAACTGTGAAATAGATTTTGGTACTATTAAAACAAAAAATGTCATATGAGAGAAAATGTACCATTTTGAAGCATCAAACCCTAAAAAGTACTTTTTGGCTATATAACTTGATCAATTTCAGCGATTTTAATGCAGTCTTTACAGATGCCATGCAAACAAATAGCTACTCGTCGTATTTCCAAGTATCGTGCAGGCCTATTTTCTCTCATAATTCCCCAAATTACTTACCAATCTGTGGAAAAAATTCTCCCGTAGCTGGTGGTCAACCAGTTGGTCTGGACCAGTTGAAGCCTGTTGACAGAGAAGGTACGTGTAACATTTATTAAGTGTCCAATATTAACAATGATCAAAAACTCAACATAGGTTGACCTGAGATTTTTCTTGTTTTAACGCACTGAACAGTAAACACCTGAAAATGGCAGTGTTTCTGTATAGAAACGATTGCTTAAAATCATTAAAAAATACTCGATCTCTCCCATCTGTGGTACACTTGCAGGATTTGATATTACTAATCATGACCAATCCAAATTTAGCCAAAGTTATGCAAATTTCTGCTCATTTTAATGCCTACTTTAATCTATGCATGGTTTTTTCTGAGAAATGCATTCAGGGCGCACAACCGTATACTACTATTTGGTGGTGTGAAATCTGAACGCACTGAACAGTGAACACCTGAAAATGGCAGTGCGCCCTTGAAGCTGAAAGTTACAATATGGTAGGGCGAATATTTACTAAAAACCGAAGCCGTGCGTATGAATTTTGGTACTATTACAACAAAAATGTTACATAATGAGAGAAAATATACCATTTTGAGGCATCAAACCCTAAAAAGTACTTTTTGGCTATATAACTTGATCAATTTTAGCGATTTTGATGCAGTCTTTTCAGATGCCATGCAAACAAATAGCTACTCGTTGTATTTCCAAGTATCGTGCAGGCCTATTTTCTCTCATAATTTCCCAAATTACTTACCAATCTGTGGAAAAAAAATCTCCCGTAGCTGGTGGTCAACCAGTTGGTCTGGACCAGTTGAAGCCTGTTGACAGAGAAGGTACGTGCAACATTTATTAAGTGTCCAATATTAACAATGATCAAAAACTCAACATAGGTTGACCTGAGATTTTTCTTGTTTTAACGCACTGAACAGTAAACACCTGAAAATGGCAGTGTTTCTGTATAGAAACGACTGCTTAAAATCATTACATTACGTTTTGTTACCTGGAGAGGTTTGATCATTCTCACCTCCTTTTTCAACCAAATCGACGGTAATAACTCTTGTAGTGAGGGATCAACATTTAACCACACATGGCCGGCCCTACAGGAACAAATTTTGTGTCGATGCCTGTCTGTCATAAACTGCCCGGCTATTTTTCCGTGTACTCTGCACTGCAGGCAGGGGCTGGAGTGGGTCAGGGACTCAGGGTTTCAATTGACAAGTGCATTATCAACAGCCTTCATTTTCACGTGCATGAAATCTATAAGCTTAACTACTGAACATACAGGCCTATGTATCCCCCACACACAATCATAATTACTCACATCACTAGTATCACAGGGTCAGGGTTTCAATTGACAAGTGCATTATCAACAGCCTTGCATTTTCACGTGCATGAAATCTATTAGCTTAACTACTGAACATACAGGCCTATGTATCCCCCCACACACACACTCATAATTACTCACATCACTAGTATCACAGGGTCAGGGTTTCAATTGACAAGTGCGTTATCAAAAAATTAATTAAGATTTGTTCCAAGTCCACCATGTTACAATACTGATAATAACAATAAAAACTTTTTAGACTGCAACAAGTCTGTTCTAAAACATTGTATTTATTTGGATAATGAATTGGAAATTCAAAATCATATTTGCTACACAAATTAAAATTATTTGAAGTTTGAAAAATAAAGTGGATATAATAATGTCCAATATGAAAGAATTTGATGTTATGAGTAAGTTATAGAATGGAGGAATAATGGCGGTTAAGCACAGCAAAAATTTCGACCTAATTTAAGATTTAATGACATTGACGAGTCACGATTTCTTGCACTTTCTAGAGTTTAAACATAAAGTTATAAAGGCCCTTCCACTAATAGGCCTGGGCGATGCATGAATTCCCAATTGAAAACTGTGAAATAGATTTTGGTACTATTACAACAAAAAATGTCATATGAGAGAAAATGTACCATTTTGAAGCATCAAACCCTAAAAAGTACTTTTTGGCTATATAACTTGATCAATTTCAGCGATTTTAATGCAGTCTTTACAGATGCCTTTACAGATGCCATGCAAACAAATAGCTACTCGTCGTATTTCCAAGTATCGTGCAGGCCTATTTTCTCTCATAATTCCCCAAATTACTTACCAATCTGTGGAAAAAAATTCTCCCGTAGCTGGTGGTCAACCAGTTGGTCTGGACCAGTTGAAGCCTGTTGACAGAGAAGGTACGTGTAACATTTATTAAGTGTCCAATATTAACAATGATCAAAAACTCAACATAGGTTGACCTGAGATTTTTCTTGTTTTAACGCACTGAACAGTAAACACCTGAAAATGGCAGTGTTTCTGTATAGAAACGATTGCTTAAAATCAATAAAAAATACTCGATCTCTCCCATCTGTGGTACACTTGCAGGATTTGATATTACTAATCATGACCAATCCAAATTTAGCCAAAGTTATGCAAATTTCTGCTCATTTTAATGCCTACTTTAATCTATGCATGGTTTTTTCTGAGAAATGCATTCAGGGCGCACAACCGTATACTACTATTTGGTGGTGTGAAATCTGAACGCACTGAACAGTGAACACCTGAAAATGGCAGTGCGCCCTTGAAGCTGAAAGTTACAATATGGTAGGGCGAATATTTACTAAAAACCGAAGCCGTGCGTATGAATTTTGGTACTATTACAACAAAAATGTTACATAATGAGAGAAAATATACCATTTTGAGGCATCAAACCCTAAAAAGTACTTTTTGGCTATATAACTTGATCAATTTTAGCGATTTTGATGCAGTCTTTTCAGATGCCATGCAAACAAATAGCTACTCGTTGTATTTCCAAGTATCGTGCAGGCCTATTTTCTCTCATAATTTCCCAAATTACTTACCAATCTGTGGAAAAAAAATCTCCCGTAGCTGGTGGTCAACCAGTTGGTCTGGACCAGTTGAAGCCTGTTGACAGAGAAGGTACGTGCAACATTTATTAAGTGTCCAATATTAACAATGATCAAAAACTCAACATAGGTTGACCTGAGATTTTTCTTGTTTTAACGCACTGAACAGTAAACACCTGAAAATGGCAGTGTTTCTGTATAGAAACGACTGCTTAAAATCATTACATTACGTTTTGTTACCTGGAGAGGTTTGATCATTTCTCACCTCCTTTTTCAACCAAATCGACGGTAATAACTCTTGTAGTGAGGGATCAAGATTTAACCACACATTGCCCTCAGGAACAAATTTCACTTCGATGCCTGTCTGTCATAAATATTTTTTCCGTGTACTCTGCACTGCAAGGGGTGGAGTGGGTCAGGGACTCAGGGTTTACCACAAGTGCATTATATATTTTACTGCATGAAATAGCTATAATGATATCCTTGTGATCTGGTCAACTCATGACATAATTACCAACCTCAGGAGGGAATTCAAGTTTTTGATCAATTCTCTCCAGGCAGTGAAACGCAATGTATTTTTGAAGTACAACACATTTTGAAAGCTAAGTCAAATGTACATTCAAAGTTGGACCCTGCTCGTTTTTCATTGACAATCTAATATCCAGGCCTAAATGAGGATTAAATATGAATCCGATTCCAATTGCTTGTTTAAGTCTTTTCTGTACTGTATTTCTGTAAACATGGTAAATAACATGCCACTTTTCGAAACAATGATAATTGCCCGAAAGGTATCGGGAGATTAAAATTTTTACAGGTGTGCACCCTAGAGCTATTTATATCAAACGTGTAGGCCTACATGTTATATCATAAATCATAAATTTGGATACTGGTAAAGCTTTGCTTTGTTTCCAATTTAAATTTCATGTATCTTGACTACAAATAAGCTAATTAACATGGTATCATTTTCAGCATTTTTGCATTACCAAATTTGTTTCACTTACTGTTTGATGCAACTGTACTTTAGGCTTTGATTGAAAATTGTCATTTCACCCACATGTTGTGCTCCTCAAACAATTCTCAATTACCGATGGTGCACCCAGCTCTTCCCTAATTAGCGACTCCAATCCTCATTTTCGCCAGCCATCCAAAATACCACAAAAATAAAACCACAGAGAAATGTTATTACATTTAAGAAATTTAATGTGAACACCACCAAATCAAGCTCCTATTCTTTCAATGTCAAAAGGTACTCAAGGTTTCGGATCAATGTCGATTTTTATGAACAGGAGCCATTTCAAATTTAGCCAAAGTGGCATCTGAAAAGACTGCTTTAAATCACTGAATTTGGCCAAGCAATATAGCTAAAAAAGAGTACATTTTGGGTTCTGAAATCCCCATTAAAAACTGTAATAGATACATAGTAGGAACCATAATTAGCAAAATTACTTACCAATCTGTGGAAAGAAATTATCCCGTAGCAGGTCAACGGTTTAGAACTGAAAGCTGGCGAAGCTTCAGATGCATAGCACCCGAACTGGCGGGCCCAACCAGCGGAGCATGGGTCTAACTACTAAATAGATTCCCCAACCTGGATGCAACAGCCCACAGTGGCTATCCAGGCGAAGCTTAAAAGCTCCTGCTCCTGCTTCGATATCAGTTAATTCCGCCAACAATGGTTTGGTCTAGTTGATATGGTAATGGCTGTTGTTTGTAGACAGAGAAACACGTAAAACATTATTAAGTGTCCAATATTAACAATACATGTATAGCAAAATACATTACGTGTTGTTACCTGGAGAGGTTTGATCATGTCTCACCTCCTTTTTCAACCAAATCGACGGTAATAACTCTTGTAGTGAGGGATCAACATTTAACCACACATGGCCGGCCCTACAGGAACAAATTTTGTGTCGATGCCTGTCTGTCATAAACTGCCCGGCTATTTTTCCGTGTACTCTGCACTGCAGGCAGGGGCTGGAGTGGGTCAGGGACTCAGGGTTTCAATTGACAAGTGCATTATCAACAGCCTTCATTTTCACGTGCATGAAATCTATAAGCTTAACTACTGAACATACAGGCCTATGTATCCCCACACACAATCATAATTACTCACATCACTAGTATCACAGGGTCAGGGTTTCAATTGACAAGTGCATTATCAACAGCCTTGCATTTTCACGTGCATGAAATCTATTAGCTTAACTACTGAACATACAGGCCTATGTATCCCCCACACACACACTCATAATTACTCACATCACTAGTATCACAGGGTCAGGGTTTCAATTGACAAGTGCGTTATCAAAAAATTAATTAAGATTTGTTCCAAGTCCACCATGTTACAATACTGATAATAACAATAAAAACTTTTTAGACTGCAACAAGTCTGTTCTAAAACATTGTATTTATTTGGATAATGAATTGGAAATTCAAAATCATATTTGCTACACAAATTAAAATTATTTGAAGTTTGAAAAATAAAGTGGATATAATAATGTCCAATATGAAAGAATTTGATGTTATGAGTAAGTTATAGAATGGAGGAATAATGGCGGTTAAGCACAGCAAAAATTTCGACCTAATTTAAGATTTAATGACATTGACGAGTCACGATTTCTTGCACTTTCTAGAGTTTAAACATAAAGTTATAAAGGCCCTTCCACTAATAGGCCTGGGCGATGCATGAATTCCCAATTGAAAACTGTGAAATAGATTTTGGTACTATTACAACAAAAATGTCATATGAGAGAAAATGTACCATTTTGAATCCTCAAACCCTAAAGCGTCCTTTTCTGGCTATATAACTTGATCACTTTCAGCGATTTTAATGCAGTCTTTACAGATGCCATGCAAACAAATAGCTACTCGTCGTATTTCCAAGTATCGTGCAGGCCTATTTTCTCTCATAATTCCCCAAATTACTTACCAATCTGTGGAAAAAAATTCTCCCGTAGCTGGTGGTCAACCAGTTGGTCTGGACCAGTTGAAGCCTGTTGACAGAGAAGGTACGTGTAACATTTATTAAGTGTCCAATATTAACAATGATCAAAAACTCAACATAGGTTGACCTGAGATTTTTCTTGTTTTAACGCACTGAACAGTAAACACCTGAAAATGGCAGTGTTTCTGTATAGAAACGATTGCTTAAAATCATTAAAAATACTCGATCTCTCCCATCTGTGGTACACTTGCAGGATTTGATATTACTAATCATGACCAATCCAAATTTAGCCAAAGTTGCAAATTTCTGCTCATTTTAATGCCTACTTTAATCTATGCATGGTTTTTTCTGAGAAATGCATTCAGGGCGCACAACCGTATACTACTATTTGGTGGTGTGAAATCTGAACGCACTGAACAGTGAACACCTGAAAATGGCAGTGCGCCCTTGAAGCTGAAAGTTACAATATGGTAGGGCGAATATTTACTAAAAAACCGAAGCCGTGCGTATGAATTTTGGTACTATTACAACAAAAATGTTACATAATGAGAGAAAATATACCATTTTGAGGCATCAAACCCTAAAAAGTACTTTTTGGCTATATAACTTGATCAATTTTAGCGATTTTGATGCAGTCTTTTCAGATGCCATGCAAACAAATAGCTACTCGTTGTATTTCCAAGTATCGTGCAGGCCTATTTTCTCTCATAATTTCCCAAATTACTTACCAATCTGTGGAAAAAAAATCTCCCGTAGCTGGTGGTCAACCAGTTGGTCTGGACCAGTTGAAGCCTGTTGACAGAGAAGGTACGTGCAACATTTATTAAGTGTCCAATATTAACAATGATCAAAAACTCAACATAGGTTGACCTGAGATTTTTCTTGTTTTAACGCACTGAACAGTAAACACCTGAAAATGGCAGTGTTTCTGTATAGAAACGACTGCTTAAAATCATTACATTACGTTTTGTTACCTGGAGAGGTTTGATCATTTCTCACCTCCTTTTTCAACCAAATCGACGGTAATAACTCTTGTAGTGAGGGATCAACATTTAACCACACATGGCCGGCCCTACAGGAACAAATTTTGTGTCGATGCCTGTCTGTCATAAACTGCCCGGCTATTTTTCCGTGTACTCTGCACTGCAGGCAGGGGCTGGAGTGGGTCAGGGACTCAGGGTTTCAATTGACAAGTGCATTATCAACAGCCTTCATTTTCACGTGCATGAAATCTATAAGCTTAACTACTGAACATACAGGCCTATGTATCCCCCACACACAATCATAATTACTCACATCACTAGTATCACAGGGTCAGGGTTTCAATTGACAAGTGCATTATCAACAGCCTTGCATTTTCACGTGCATGAAATCTATTAGCTTAACTACTGAACATACAGGCCTATGTATCCCCCCCACACACACACTCATAATTACTCACATCACTAGTATCACAGGGTCAGGGTTTCAATTGACAAGTGCGTTATCAAAAAATTAATTAAGATTTGTTCCAAGTCCACCATGTTACAATACTGATAATAACAATAAAAACTTTTTAGACTGCAACAAGTCTGTTCTAAAACATTGTATTTATTTGGATAATGAATTGGAAATTCAAAATCATATTTGCTACACAAATTAAAATTATTTGAAGTTTGAAAAATAAAGTGGATATAATAATGTCCAATATGAAAGAATTTGATGTTATGAGTAAGTTATAGAATGGAGGAATAATGGCGGTTAAGCACAGCAAAAATTTCGACCTAATTTAAGATTTAATGACATTGACGAGTCACGATTTCTTGCACTTTCTAGAGTTTAAACATAAAGTTATAAAGGCCCTTCCACTAATAGGCCTGGGCGATGCATGAATTCCCAATTGAAAACTGTGAAATAGATTTTGGTACTATTACAACAAAAATGTCATATGAGAGAAAATGTACCATTTGAAGCATCAAACCCTAAAAAGTACTTTTTGGCATATTAAGCATCAAACCGATTTAAAATGCAGTACTTTACAGATGCCATGGCATAATAACTCAGATCAATTTCAGCGATTTCAATGCGATTTTAATGCAGTCTTTACAGATGCCATGCAAACAAATAGCTACTCGTCGTATTTCCAAGTATCGTGCAGGCCTATTTTCTCTCATAATTCCCCAAATTACTTACCAATCTGTGGAAAAAATTCTCCCGTAGCTGGTGGTCAACCAGTTGGTCTGGACCAGTTGAAGCCTGTTGACAGAGAAGGTACGTGTAACATTTATTAAGTGTCCAATATTAACAATGATCAAAAACTCAACATAGGTTGACCTGAGATTTTTCTTGTTTTAACGCACTGAACAGTAAACACCTGAAAATGGCAGTGTTTCTGTATAGAAACGATTGCTTAAAATCATTAAAAATACTCGATCTCTCCCATCTGTGGTACACTTGCAGGATTTGATATTACTAATCATGACCAATCCAAATTTAGCCAAAGTTATGCAAATTTCTGCTCATTTTAATGCCTACTTTAATCTATGCATGGTTTTTTCTGAGAAATGCATTCAGGGCGCACAACCGTATACTACTATTTGGTGGTGTGAAATCTGAACGCACTGAACAGTGAACACCTGAAAATGGCAGTGCGCCCTTGAAGCTGAAAGTTACAATATGGTAGGGCGAATATTTACTAAAACCGAAGCCGTGCGTATGAATTTTGGTACTATTACAACAAAATGTTACATAATGAGAGAAAATATACCATTTTGAGGCATCAAACCCTAAAAAGTACTTTTTTGGCTATATAACTTGATCAATTTTAGCGATTTTGATGCAGTCTTTTCAGATGCCATGCAAACAAATAGCTACTCGTTGTATTTCCAAGTATCGTGCAGGCCTATTTTCTCTCATAATTTCCCAAATTACTTACCAATCTGTGGGAAAAAAATCTCCCGTAGCTGGTGGTCAACCAGTTGGTCTGGACCAGTTGAAGCCTGTTGACAGAGAAGGTACGTGCAACATTTATTAAGTGTCCAATATTAACAATGATCAAAAACTCAACATAGGTTGACCTGAGATTTTTCTTGTTTTAACGCACTGAACAGTAAACACCTGAAAATGGCAGTGTTTCTGTATAGAAACGACTGCTTAAAATCATTACATTACGTTTTGTTACCTGGAGAGGTTTGATCATTTCTCACCTCCTTTTTCAACCAAATCGACGGTAATAACTCTTGTAGTGAGGGATCAACATTTAACCACACATGGCCGGCCCTACAGGAACAAATTTTGTGTCGATGCCTGTCTGTCATAAACTGCCCGGCTATTTTTCCGTGTACTCTGCACTGCAGGCAGGGGCTGGAGTGGGTCAGGGACTCAGGGTTTCAATTGACAAGTGCATTATCAACAGCCTTCATTTTCACGTGCATGAAATCTATAAGCTTAACTACTGAACATACAGGCCTATGTATCCCCCACACACAATCATAATTACTCACATCACTAGTATCACAGGGTCAGGGTTTCAATTGACAAGTGCATTATCAACAGCCTTGCATTTTCACGTGCATGAAATCTATTAGCTTAACTACTGAACATACAGGCCTATGTATCCCCCACACACACACTCTCATAATTACTCACATCACTAGTATCACAGGGTCAGGGTTTCAATTGACAAGTGCGTTATCAAAAAATTAATTAAGATTTGTTCCAAGTCCACCATGTTACAATACTGATAATAACAATAAAAACTTTTTAGACTGCAACAAGTCTGTTCTAAAACATTGTATTTATTTGGATAATGAATTGGAAATTCAAAATCATATTTGCTACACAAATTAAAATTATTTGAAGTTTGAAAAATAAAGTGGATATAATAATGTCCAATATGAAAGAATTTGATGTTATGAGTAAGTTATAGAATGGAGGAATAATGGCGGTTAAGCACAGCAAAAATTTCGACCTAATTTAAGATTTAATGACATTGACGAGTCACGATTTCTTGCACTTTCTAGAGTTTAAACATAAAGTTATAAAGGCCCTTCCACTAATAGGCCTGGGCGATGCATGAATTCCCAATTGAAAACTGTGAAATAGATTTTGGTACTATTACAACAAAAAATGTCATATGAGAGAAAATGTACCATTTTGAAGCATCAAACCCTAAAAAGTACTTTTTGGCTATATAACTTGATCAATTTCAGCGATTTTAATGCAGTCTTTACAGATGCCATGCAAACAAATAGCTACTCGTCGTATTTCCAAGTATCGTGCAGGCCTATTTTCTCTCATAATTCCCCAAATTACTTACCAATCTGTGGAAAAAATTCTCCCGTAGCTGGTGGTCAACCAGTTGGTCTGGACCAGTTGAAGCCTGTTGACAGAGAAGGTACGTGTAACATTTATTAAGTGTCCAATATTAACAATGATCAAAAACTCAACATAGGTTGACCTGAGATTTTTCTTGTTTTAACGCACTGAACAGTAAACACCTGAAAATGGCAGTGTTTCTGTATAGAAACGATTGCTTAAAATCAAAAAAAATACTCGATCTCTCCCATCTGTGGTACACTTGCAGGATTTGATATTACTAATCATGACCAATCCAAATTTAGCCAAAGTTATGCAAATTTCTGCTCATTTTAATGCCTACTTTAATCTATGCATGGTTTTTTCTGAGAAATGCATTCAGGGCGCACAACCGTATACTACTATTTGGTGGTGTGAAATCTGAACGCACTGAACAGTGAACACCTGAAAATGGCAGTGCGCCCTTGAAGCTGAAAGTTACAATATGGTAGGGCGAATATTTACTAAAAACCGAAGCCGTGCGTATGAATTTTGGTACTATTACAACAAAAATGTTACATAATGAGAGAAAATATACCATTTTGAGGCATCAAACCCTAAAAAGTACTTTTTGGGCTATATAACTTGATCAATTTTAGCGATTTTGATGCAGTCTTTTCAGATGCCATGCAAACAAATAGCTACTCGTTGTATTTCCAAGTATCGTGCAGGCCTATTTTCTCTCATAATTTCCCAAATTACTTACCAATCTGTGGAAAAAAAATCTCCCGTAGCTGGTGGTCAACCAGTTGGTCTGGACCAGTTGAAGCCTGTTGACAGAGAAGGTACGTGCAACATTTATTAAGTGTCCAATATTAACAATGATCAAAAACTCAACATAGGTTGACCTGAGATTTTTCTTGTTTTAACGCACTGAACAGTAAACACCTGAAAATGGCAGTGTTTCTGTATAGAAACGACTGCTTAAAATCATTACATTACGTGTTGTTACCTGGAGAGGTTTGATCATGTCTCACCTCCTTTTTCAACCAAATCGACGGTAATAACTCTTGTAGTGAGGGATCAACATTTAACCACACATGGCCGGCCCTACAGGAACAAATTTTGTGTCGATGCCTGTCTGTCATAAACTGCCCGGCTATTTTTCCGTGTACTCTGCACTGCAGGCAGGGGCTGGAGTGGGTCAGGGACTCAGGGTTTCAATTGACAAGTGCATTATCAACAGCCTTCATTTTCACGTGCATGAAATCTATAAGCTTAACTACTGAACATACAGGCCTATGTATCCCCCACACACAATCATAATTACTCACATCACTAGTATCACAGGGTCAGGGTTTCAATTGACAAGTGCATTATCAACAGCCTTGCATTTTCACGTGCATGAAATCTATTAGCTTAACTACTGAACATACAGGCCTATGTATCCCCCCCACACACACACTCATAATTACTCACATCACTAGTATCACAGGGTCAGGGTTTCAATTGACAAGTGCGTTATCAAAAAATTAATTAAGATTTGTTCCAAGTCCACCATGTTACAATACTGATAATAACAATAAAAACTTTTTAGACTGCAACAAGTCTGTTCTAAAACATTGTATTTATTTGGATAATGAATTGGAAATTCAAAATCATATTTGCTACACAAATTAAAATTATTTGAAGTTTGAAAAATAAAGTGGATATAATAATGTCCAATATGAAAGAATTTGATGTTATGAGTAAGTTATAGAATGGAGGAATAATGGCGGTTAAGCACAGCAAAAATTTCGACCTAATTTAAGATTTAATGACATTGACGAGTCACGATTTCTTGCACTTTCTAGAGTTTAAACATAAAGTTATAAAGGCCCTTCCACTAATAGGCCTGGGCGATGCATGAATTCCCAATTGAAAACTGTGAAATAGATTTTGGTACTATTACAAAAAAAAATGTCATATGAGAGAAAATGTACCATTTTGAAGCATCAAACCCTAAAAAGTACTTTTTGGCTATATAACTTGATCAATTTCAGCGATTTTAATGCAGTCTTTACAGATGCCATGCAAACAAATAGCTACTCGTCGTATTTCCAAGTATCGTGCAGGCCTATTTTCTCTCATAATTCCCCAAATTACTTACCAATCTGTGGAAAAAAATTCTCCCGTAGCTGGTGGTCAACCAGTTGGTCTGGACCAGTTGAAGCCTGTTGACAGAGAAGGTACGTGTAACATTTATTAAGTGTCCAATATTAACAATGATCAAAAACTCAACATAGGTTGACCTGAGATTTTTCTTGTTTTAACGCACTGAACAGTAAACACCTGAAAATGGCAGTGTTTCTGTATAGAAACGATTGTGCTTAAAATCATTAAAAATACTCGATCTCTCCCATCTGTGGTACACTTGCAGGATTTGATATTACTAATCATGACCAATCCAAATTTAGCCAAAGTTATGCAAATTTCTGCTCATTTTAATGCCTACTTTAATCTATGCATGGTTTTTTCTGAGAAATGCATTCAGGGCGCACAACCGTATACTACTATTTGGTGGTGTGAAATCTGAACGCACTGAACAGTGAACACCTGAAAATGGCAGTGCGCCCTTGAAGCTGAAAGTTACAATATGGTAGGGCGAATATTTACTAAAACCGAAGCCGTGCGTATGAATTTTGGTACTATTACAACAAAAATGTTACATAATGAGAGAAAATATACCATTTTGAGGCATCAAACCCTAAAAAGTACTTTTTTGGCTATATAACTTGATCAATTTTAGCGATTTTGATGCAGTCTTTTCAGATGCCATGCAAACAAATAGCTACTCGTTGTATTTCCAAGTATCGTGCAGGCCTATTTCTCTCATAATTTCCCAAATTACTTACCAATCTGTGGAAAAAAAATCTCCCGTAGCTGGTGGTCAACCAGTTGGTCTGGACCAGTTGAAGCCTGTTGACAGAGAAGGTACGTGCAACATTTATTAAGTGTCCAATATTAACAATGATCAAAAACTCAACATAGGTTGACCTGAGATTTTTCTTGTTTTAACGCACTGAACAGTAAACACCTGAAAATGGCAGTGTTTCTGTATAGAAACGACTGCTTAAAATCATTACATTACGTTTTGTTACCTGGAGAGGTTTGATCATGACTCACCTCCTTTTTCAACCAAATCGACGGTAATAACTCTTGTAGTGAGGGATCAACATTTAACCACACATGGCCGGCCCTACAGGAACAAATTTTGTGTCGATGCCTGTCTGTCATAAACTGCCCGGCTATTTTTCCGTGTACTCTGCACTGCAGGCAGGGGCTGGAGTGGGTCAGGGACTCAGGGTTTCAATTGACAAGTGCATTATCAACAGCCTTCATTTTCACGTGCATGAAATCTATAAGCTTAACTACTGAACATACAGGCCTATGTATCCCCCCACACACAATCATAATTACTCACATCACTAGTATCACAGGGTCAGGGTTTCAATTGACAAGTGCATTATCAACAGCCTTGCATTTTCACGTGCATGAAATCTATTAGCTTAACTACTGAACATACAGGCCTATGTATCCCCCCACACACACACTCATAATTACTCACATCACTAGTATCACAGGGTCAGGGTTTCAATTGACAAGTGCGTTATCAAAAATTAATTAAGATTTGTTCCAAGTCCACCATGTTACAATACTGATAATAACAATAAAAACTTTTTAGACTGCAACAAGTCTGTTCTAAAACATTGTATTTATTTGGATAATGAATTGGAAATTCAAAATCATATTTGCTACACAAATTAAAATTATTTGAAGTTTGAAAAATAAAGTGGATATAATAATGTCCAATATGAAAGAATTTGATGTTATGAGTAAGTTATAGAATGGAGGAATAATGGCGGTTAAGCACAGCAAAAATTTCGACCTAATTTAAGATTTAATGACATTGACGAGTCACGATTTCTTGCACTTTCTAGAGTTTAAACATAAAGTTATAAAGGCCCTTCCACTAATAGGCCTGGGCGATGCATGAATTCCCAATTGAAAACTGTGAAATAGATTTTGGTACTATTACAACAAAAATGTTACATAATGAGAGAAAATATACCATTTTGAGGCATCAAACCCTAAAAAGTACTTTTTTTTGGCTATATAACTTGATCAATTTCAGCGATTTTAATGCAGTCTTTACAGATGCCATGCAAACAAATAGCTACTCGTCGTATTTCCAAGTATCGTGCAGGCCTATTTTCTCTCATAATTCCCCAAATTACTTACCAATCTGTGGAAAAAATTCTCCCGTAGCTGGTGGTCAACCAGTTGGTCTGGACCAGTTGAAGCCTGTTGACAGAGAAGGTACGTGTAACAACATAAGTGTCCAATATTAACAATGATCAAAAACTCAACATAGGTTGACCTGAGATTTTTCTTGTTTTAACGCACTGAACAGTAAACACCTGAAAATGGCAGTGTTTCTGTATAGAAACGATTGCTTAAAATCATTAAAAAATACTCGATCTCTCCCATCTGTGGTACACTTGCAGGATTTGATATTACTAATCATGACCAATCCAAATTTAGCCAAAGTTATGCAAATTTCTGCTCATTTTAATGCCTACTTTAATCTATGCATGGTTTTTTCTGAGAAATGCATTCAGGGCGCACAACCGTATAATACTATTTGGTGGTGTGAAATCTGAACGCACTGAACAGTGAACACCTGAAAATGGCAGTGCGCCCTTGAAGCTGAAAGTTACAATATGGTAGGGCGAATATTTACTAAAAACCGAAGCCGTGCGTATGAATTTTGGTACTATTACAACAAAAATGTTACATAATGAGAGAAAATATACCATTTTGAGGCATCAAACCCTAAAAAGTACTTTTTGGCTATATAACTTGATCAATTTTAGCGATTTTGATGCAGTCTTTTCAGATGCCATGCAAACAAATAGCTACTCGTTGTATTTCCAAGTATCGTGCAGGCCTATTTTCTCTCATAATTTCCCAAATTACTTACCAATCTGTGAAAAAAAATCTCCCGTAGCTGGTGGTCAACCAGTTGGTCTGGACCAGTTGAAGCCTGTTGACAGAGAAGGTACGTGCAACATTTATTAAGTGTCCAATATTAACAATGATCAAAAACTCAACATAGGTTGACCTGAGATTTTTCTTGTTTTAACGCACTGAACAGTAAACACCTGAAAATGGCAGTGTTTCTGTATAGAAACGACTGCTTAAAATCATTACATTACGTTTTGTTACCTGGAGAGGTTTGATCATTTCTCACCTCCTTTTTCAACCAAATCGACGGTAATAACTCTTGTAGTGAGGGATCAAGATTTAACCACAAATTGCCTCAGGTAAAACTCACTTTCTGGGAACTAAATACCACACAAGGTCATTTTTTACCATTTGTGTTATATATACTGCCAATAGCTATATGATATCCTTGTGATCTGGTCAACTCATTGACATGTACCAACCTCAGGAGGGAATTCAATTTTTGATCAATTCTCTCCAGGCAGTGAAACGCAATGTATTTTTGAAGTACAACACATTTTGAAAGCTAAGTCAAATGTACATTCAAAGTTGGACCCTGCTCGTTTTTCATTGACAATCTAATATCCAGGCCTAAATGAGGATTAAATATGAATCCGATTCCAATTGCTTGTTTAAGTCTTTTCTGTATTTCTGTAAACATGGTAAATAACATGCCACTTTTCGAAACAATGATAATTGCCCGAAAGGTATCGGGAGATTCCTTTTACAGGTGTGCACCCTAGAGCTATTTATATCAAACGTGTAGGCCTCCTTGTTATATCATAAATCATAAATTTGGATACTGGTAAACTTTGCTTTGTTTCCAATTAATCATGTATCTTGACTATGCAAATAAGCTAATTAACATGGTATCATTTTCAGCATTTTTTGCATTACCAAATTTGTTTCACTTACTGTTTCATTTGCAACTGCTTTAGGCTTTGATTGAAAATTGTGCACTCACCCACATGTTGTGCTCCTCCAATTCTCAATTACCGATGGTGCACCCAGCTCTTCCCTAATTAGCGACTCCAATCCTCATTTTCGCCAGCCATCCAAAATACCACAAAAATAAAACCACAAAGAGAAATGTTATTACATTTAAGAGAATTTAATGTGAACACCACCAAATCAAGCTCCTATTCTTTCATATGTCAAAAGGTACTCAAGGTTTCGGATCAATGTCGATTTTGCATGAACGAGGAGCCATTTCTTTTGGTGGCATCTGAAAAGACTGCTTTAAAATCACTGAATTTGGCCAAGCAATATAGCTAAAAGAGTACATTTTGGGTTCTGAAATCCCCATTAAAAACTGTAATAGATACATAGTAGGAACCATAATTAGCAAAATTACTTACCAATCTGTGGAAAGAAATTATCCCGTAGCAGGTCAACGGTTTAGAACTGAAAGCTGGCGAAGCTTCAGATGCATAGCACCCGAACTGGCGGGCCCAACCAGCGGAGCATGGGTCTAACTACTAAATAGAATCCCCAACCTGGATGCAACAGCCCACAGTGGCTATCCAGGCGCAGCTTAAAAGCTCCTGCTCCTGCTTCGATATCAGTTAATTCCGCCAACAATGGTTTGGTCTAGTTGATATGGTAGCATGGCTGTTGTTTGTAGACAGAGAAGACACGTAAAACATTATTAAGTGTCCAATATTAACAATACATGTATAGCAAAATACATTACGTGTTGTTACCTGGAGAGGTTTGATCATGTCTCACCTCCTTTTTCAACCAAATCGACGGTAATAACTCTTGTAGTGAGGGATCAACATTTAACCACACATGGCCGGCCCTACAGGAACAAATTTTGTGTCGATGCCTGTCTGTCATAAACTGCCCGGCTATTTTTCCGTGTACTCTGCACTGCAGGCAGGGGCTGGAGTGGGTCAGGGACTCAGGGTTTCAATTGACAAGTGCATTATCAACAGCCTTCATTTTCACGTGCATGAAATCTATAAGCTTAACTACTGAACATACAGGCCTATGTATCCCCCACACACAATCATAATTACTCACATCACTAGTATCACAGGGTCAGGGTTTCAATTGACAAGTGCATTATCAACAGCCTTGCATTTTCACGTGCATGAAATCTATTAGCTTAACTACTGAACATACAGGCCTATGTATCCCCCACACACACACTCATAATTACTCACATCACTAGTATCACAGGGTCAGGGTTTCAATTGACAAGTGCGTTATCAAAAAATTAATTAAGATTTGTTCCAAGTCCACCATGTTACAATACTGATAATAACAATAAAAACTTTTTAGACTGCAACAAGTCTGTTCTAAAACATTGTATTTATTTGGATAATGAATTGGAAATTCAAAATCATATTTGCTACACAAATTAAAATTATTTGAAGTTTGAAAAATAAAGTGGATATAATAATGTCCAATATGAAAGAATTTGATGTTATGAGTAAGTTATAGAATGGAGGAATAATGGCGGTTAAGCACAGCAAAAATTTCGACCTAATTTAAGATTTAATGACATTGACGAGTCACGATTTCTTGCACTTTCTAGAGTTTAAACATAAAGTTATAAAGGCCCTTCCACTAATAGGCCTGGGCGATGCATGAATTCCCATTGAAAACTGTGAAATAGATTTTGGTACTATTACAACAAAAATGTCATATGAGAGAAAATGTACCATTTTGAAGCATCAAACCCTAAAAAGTACTTTTTGGCTATATAACTTGATCAATTTCAGCGATTTTAATGCAGTCTTTACAGATGCCATGCAAACAAATAGCTACTCGTCGTATTTCCAAGTATCGTGCAGGCCTATTTTCTCTCATAATTCCCCAAATTACTTACCAATCTGTGGAAAAAAATTCTCCCGTAGCTGGTGGTCAACCAGTTGGTCTGGACCAGTTGAAGCCTGTTGACAGAGAAGGTACGTGTAACATTTATTAAGTGTCCAATATTAACAATGATCAAAAACTCAACATAGGTTGACCTGAGATTTTTCTTGTTTTAACGCACTGAACAGTAAACACCTGAAAATGGCAGTGTTTCTGTATAGAAACGATTGCTTAAAATCATTAAAAAATACTCGATCTCTCCCATCTGTGGTACACTTGCAGGATTTGATATTACTAATCATGACCAATCCAAATTTAGCCAAAGTTATGCAAATTTCTGCTCATTTTAATGCCTACTTTAATCTATGCATGGTTTTTTCTGAGAAATGCATTCAGGGCGCACAACCGTATAATACTATTTGGTGGTGTGAAATCTGAACGCACTGAACAGTGAACACCTGAAAATGGCAGTGCGCCCTTGAAGCTGAAAGTTACAATATGGTAGGGCGAATATTTACTAAAAACCGAAGCCGTGCGTATGAATTTTGGTACTATTACAACAAAAATGTTACATAATGAGAGAAAATATACCATTTTGAGGCATCAAACCCTAAAAAGTACTTTTTGGCTATATAACTTGATCAATTTTAGCGATTTTGATGCAGTCTTTTCAGATGCCATGCAAACAAATAGCTACTCGTTGTATTTCCAAGTATCGTGCAGGCCTATTTTCTCTCATAATTTCCCAAATTACTTACCAATCTGTGGAAAAAAAAATCTCCCGTAGCTGGTGGTCAACCAGTTGGTCTGGACCAGTTGAAGCCTGTTGACAGAGAAGGTACGTGCAACATTTATTAAGTGTCCAATATTAACAATGATCAAAAACTCAACATAGGTTGACCTGAGATTTTTCTTGTTTTAACGCACTGAACAGTAAACACCTGAAAATGGCAGTGTTTCTGTATAGAAACGACTGCTTAAAATCATTACATTACGTTTTGTTACTGGAGAGGTTTGATCATTTCTCACCTCCTTTTTCAACCAAATCGACGGTAATAACTCTTGTAGTGAGGGATCAAGATTTAACCACAAATTGCCTCAGGTAAAACTCACTTTCTGGGAACTAAATACCACACAAGGTCATTTTTTACCATTTGTGTTATATATACTGCCAATAGCTATATGATATCCTTGTGATCTGGTCAACTCATTGACATGTACCAACCTCAGGAGGGAATTCAATTTTTGATCAATTCTCTCCAGGCAGTGAAACGCAATGTATTTTTGAAGTACAACACATTTTGAAAGCTAAGTCAAATGTACATTCAAAGTTGGACCCTGCTCGTTTTTCATTGACAATCTAATATCCAGGCCTAAATGAGGATTAAATATGAATCCGATTCCAATTGCTTGTTTAAGTCTTTTTCTGTATTTCTGTAAACATGGTAAATAACATGCCACTTTTCGAAACAATGATAATTGCCCGAAAGGTATCGGGAGATTCCTTTCTACAGGTGTGCACCCTAGAGCTATTTATATCAAACGTGTAGGCCTACATGTTATATCATAAATCATAAATTTGGATACTGGTAAACTTTGCTTTGTTTCCAATTTAATCATGTATCTTGACTATGCAAATAAGCTAATTAACATGGTATCATTTTCAGCATTTTTGCATTACCAAATTTGTTTCACTTACTGTTTCATTTGCAACTGCTTTAGGCTTTGATTGAAAATTGTGCACTCACCCACATGTTGTGCTCCTCCAATTCTCAATTACCGATGGTGCACCCAGCTCTTCCCTAATTAGCGACTCCAATCCTCATTTTCGCCAGCCATCCAAAATACCACAAAAATAAAACCACAAAGAGAAATGTTATTACATTTAAGAGAATTTAATGTGAACACCACCAAATCAAGCTCCTATTCTTTCATATGTCAAAAGGTACTCAAGGTTTCGGATCAATGTCGATTTTGCATGAACGAGGAGCCATTTCTTTTGGTGCATCTGAAAAGACTGCTTTAAAATCACTGAATTTGGCCAAGCAATATAGCTAAAAAGAGTACATTTTGGGTTCTGAAATCCCCATTAAAAACTGTAATAGATACATAGTAGGAACCATAATTAGCAAAATTACTTACCAATCTGTGGAAAGAAATTATCCCGTAGCAGGTCAACGGTTTAGAACTGAAAGCTGGCGAAGCTTCAGATGCATAGCACCCGAACTGGCGGGCCCAACCAGCGGAGCATGGGTCTAACTACTAAATAGAATCCCCAACCTGGATGCAACAGCCCACAGTGGCTATCCAGGCGCAGCTTAAAAGCTCCTGCTCCTGCTTCGATATCAGTTAATTCCGCCAACAATGGTTTGGTCTAGTTGATATGGTAGCATGGCTGTTGTTTGTAGACAGAGAAGACACGTAAAACATTATTAAGTGTCCAATATTAACAATACATGTATAGCAAAATACATTACGTGTTGTTACCTGGAGAGGTTTGATCATGTCTCACCTCCTTTTTCAACCAAATCGACGGTAATAACTCTTGTAGTGAGGGATCAACATTTAACCACACATGGCCGGCCCTACAGGAACAAATTTTGTGTCGATGCCTGTCTGTCATAAACTGCCCGGCTATTTTTCCGTGTACTCTGCACTGCAGGCAGGGGCTGGAGTGGGTCAGGGACTCAGGGTTTCAATTGACAAGTGCATTATCAACAGCCTTCATTTTCACGTGCATGAAATCTATAAGCTTAACTACTGAACATACAGGCCTATGTATCCCCCACACACAATCATAATTACTCACATCACGAGTATCACAGGGTCAGGGTTTCAATTGACAAGTGCATTATCAACAGCCTTGCATTTTCACGTGCATGAAATCTATTAGCTTAACTACTGAACATACAGGCCTATGTATCCCCCCCACACACACACTCATAATTACTCACATCACTAGTATCACAGGGTCAGGGTTTCAATTGACAAGTGCGTTATCAAAAAATTAATTAAGATTTGTTCCAAGTCCACCATGTTACAATACTGATAATAACAATAAAAACTTTTTAGACTGCAACAAGTCTGTTCTAAAACATTGTATTTATTTGGATAATGAATTGGAAATTCAAAATCATATTTGCTACACAAATTAAAATTATTTGAAGTTTGAAAAATAAAGTGGATATAATAATGTCCAATATGAAAGAATTTGATGTTATGAGTAAGTTATAGAATGGAGGAATAATGGCGGTTAAGCACAGCAAAAATTTCGACCTAATTTAAGATTTAATGACATTGACGAGTCACGATTTCTTGCACTTTCTAGAGTTTAAACATAAAGTTATAAAGGCCCTTCCACTAATAGGCCTGGGCGATGCATGAATTCCCCATTGAAAACTGTGAAATAGATTTTGGTACTATTACAACAAAATGTCATATGAGAGAAAATGTACCATTTTGAAGCATCAAACCCTAAAAAGTACTTTTTTGGCTATATAACTTGATCAATTTCAGCGATTTTAATGCAGTCTTTACAGATGCCATGCAAACAAATAGCTACTCGTCGTATTTCCAAGTATCGTGCAGGCCTATTTTCTCTCATAATTCCCCAAATTACTTACCAATCTGTGGAAAAAAATTCTCCCGTAGCTGGTGGTCAACCAGTTGGTCTGGACCAGTTGAAGCCTGTTGACAGAGAAGGTACGTGTAACATTTATTAAGTGTCCAATATTAACAATGATCAAAAACTCAACATAGGTTGACCTGAGATTTTTCTTGTTTTAACGCACTGAACAGTAAACACCTGAAAATGGCAGTGTTTCTGTATAGAAACGATTGCTTAAAATCATTAAAAAATACTCGATCTCTCCCATCTGTGGTACACTTGCAGGATTTGATATTACTAATCATGACCAATCCAAATTTAGCCAAAGTTATGCAAATTTCTGCTCATTTTAATGCCTACTTTAATCTATGCATGGTTTTTTCTGAGAAATGCATTCAGGGCGCACAACCGTATAATACTATTTGGTGGTGTGAAATCTGAACGCACTGAACAGTGAACACCTGAAAATGGCAGTGCGCCCTTGAAGCTGAAAGTTACAATATGGTAGGGCGAATATTTACTAAAACCGAAGCCGTGCGTATGAATTTTGGTACTATTACAACAAAAATGTTACATAATGAGAGAAAATATACCATTTTGAGGCATCAAACCCTAAAAAGTACTTTTTGGCTATATAACTTGATCAATTTTAGCGATTTTGATGCAGTCTTTTCAGATGCCATGCAAACAAATAGCTACTCGTTGTATTTCCAAGTATCGTGCAGGCCTATTTTCTCTCATAATTTCCCAAATTACTTACCAATCTGTGGAAAAAAAATCTCCCGTAGCTGGTGGTCAACCAGTTGGTCTGGACCAGTTGAAGCCTGTTGACAGAGAAGGTACGTGCAACATTTATTAAGTGTCCAATATTAACAATGATCAAAAACTCAACATAGGTTGACCTGAGATTTTTCTTGTTTTAACGCACTGAACAGTAAACACCTGAAAATGGCAGTGTTTCTGTATAGAAACGACTGCTTAAAATCATTACATTACGTTTTGTTACCTGGAGAGGTTTGATCATTTCTCACCTCCTTTTTCAACCAAATCGACGGTAATAACTCTTGTAGTGAGGGATCAAGATTTAACCACAAATTGCCTCAGGTAAAACTCACTTTCTGGGAACTAAATACCACACAAGGTCATTTTTTACCATTTGTGTTATATATACTGCCAATAGCTATATGATATCCTTGTGATCTGGTCAACTCATTGACATGTACCAACCTCAGGAGGGAATTCAATTCTTGATCAATTCTCTCCAGGCAGTGAAACGCAATGTATTTTTGAAGTACAACACATTTTGAAAGCTAAGTCAAATGTACATTCAAAGTTGGACCCTGCTCGTTTTTCATTGACAATCTAATATCCAGGCCTAAATGAGGATTAAATATGAATCCTTCCAATTGCTTGTTTAAGTCTTTTCTGTATTTCTGTAAACATGGTAAATAACATGCCACTTTTCGAAACAATGATAATTGCCCGAAAGGTATCGGGAGATTCCTTTTTACAGGTGTGCACCCTAGAGCTATTTATATCAAACGTGTAGGCCTACATGTTATATCATAAATCATAAATTTGGATACTGGTAAACTTTGCTTTGTTTCCAATTTAATCATGTATCTTGACTATGCAAATAAGCTAATTAACATGGTATCATTTTCAGCATTTTTGCATTACCAAATTTGTTTCACTTACTGTTTCATTTGCAACTGCTTTAGGCTTTGATTGAAAATTGTGCACTCACCCACATGTTGTGCTCCTCCAATTCTCAATTACCGATGGTGCACCCAGCTCTTCCCTAATTAGCGACTCCAATCCTCATTTTCGCCAGCCATCCAAAATACCACAAAAATAAAACCACAAAGAGAAATGTTATTACATTTAAGAGAATTTAATGTGAACACCACCAAATCAAGCTCCTATTCTTTCATATGTCAAAAGGTACTCAAGGTTTCGGATCAATGTCGATTTTGCATGAACGAGGAGCCATTTCTTTTGGTGGCATCTGAAAAGACTGCTTTAAAATCACTGAATTTGGCCAAGCAATATAGCTAAAAAAGAGTACATTTTGGGTTCTGAAATCCCCATTAAAAACTGTAATAGATACATAGTAGGAACCATAATTAGCAAAATTACTTACCAATCTGTGGAAAGAAATTATCCCGTAGCAGGTCAACGGTTTAGAACTGAAAGCTGGCGAAGCTTCAGATGCATAGCACCCGAACTGGCGGGCCCAACCAGCGGAGCATGGGTCTAACTACTAAATAGAATCCCCAACCTGGATGCAACAGCCCACAGTGGCTATCCAGGCGCAGCTTAAAAGCTCCTGCTCCTGCTTCGATATCAGTTAATTCCGCCAACAATGGTTTGGTCTAGTTGATATGGTAGCATGGCTGTTGTTTGTAGACAGAGAAGACACGTAAAACATTATTAAGTGTCCAATATTAACAATACATGTATAGCAAAATACATTACGTGTTGTTACCTGGAGAGGTTTGATCATGTCTCACCTCCTTTTTCAACCAAATCGACGGTAATAACTCTTGTAGTGAGGGATCAACATTTAACCACACATGGCCGGCCCTACAGGAACAAATTTTGTGTCGATGCCTGTCTGTCATAAACTGCCCGGCTATTTTTCCGTGTACTCTGCACTGCAGGCAGGGGCTGGAGTGGGTCAGGGACTCAGGGTTTCAATTGACAAGTGCATTATCAACAGCCTTCATTTTCACGTGCATGAAATCTATAAGCTTAACTACTGAACATACAGGCCTATGTATCCCCCACACACAATCATAATTACTCACATCACTAGTATCACAGGGTCAGGGTTTCAATTGACAAGTGCATTATCAACAGCCTTGCATTTTCACGTGCATGAAATCTATTAGCTTAACTACTGAACACACAGGCCTATGTATCCCCCACACACACACACTCATAATTACTCACATCACTAGTATCACAGGGTCAGGGTTTCAATTGACAAGTGCGTTATCAAAAAATTAATTAAGATTTGTTCCAAGTCCACCATGTTACAATACTGATAATAACAATAAAAACTTTTTAGACTGCAACAAGTCTGTTCTAAAACATTGTATTTATTTGGATAATGAATTGAAATTCAAAATCATATTTGCTACACAAATTAAAATTATTTGAAGTTTGAAAATAAAGTGGATATAATAATGTCCAATATGAAAGAATTTGATGTTATGAGTAAGTTATAGAATGGAGGAATAATGGCGGTTAAGCACAGCAAAAATTTCGAGCTAATTTAAGATTTAATGACATTGACGAGTCACGATTTCTTGCACTTTCTAGAGTTTAAACATAAAGTTATAAAGGCCCTTCCACTAATAGGCCTGGGCGATGCATGAATTCCCCATTGAAAACTGTGAAATAGATTTTGGTACTATTACAACAAAAAATGTCATATGAGAGAAAATGTACCATTTTGAAGCATCAAACCCTAAAAAGTACTTTTTTGGCTATCCAAAATACCACAAAAATAAAACCACAAAGAGAAATGTTATTACATTTAAGAGAATTTAATGTGAACACCACCAAATCAAGCTCCTATTCTTTCATATGTCAAAAGGTACTCAAGGTTTCGGATCAATGTCGATTTTGCATGAACGAGGAGCCATTTCTTTTGGTGGCATCTGAAAAGACTGCTTTAAAATCACTGAATTTGGCCAAGCAATATAGCTAAAAAGAGTACATTTTGGGTTCTGAAATCCCCATTAAAAACTGTAATAGATACATAGTAGGAACCATAATTAGCAAAATTACTTACCAATCTGTGGAAAGAAATTATCCCGTAGCAGGTCAACGGTTTAGAACTGAAAGCTGGCGAAGCTTCAGATGCATAGCACCCGAACTGGCGGGCCCAACCAGCGGAGCATGGGTCTAACTACTAAATAGAATCCCCAACCTGGATGCAACAGCCCACAGTGGCTATCCAGGCGCAGCTTAAAAGCTCCTGCTCCTGCTTCGATATCAGTTAATTCCGCCAACAATGGTTTGGTCTAGTTGATATGGTAGCATGGCTGTTGTTTGTAGACAGAGAAGACACGTAAAACATTATTAAGTGTCCAATATTAACAATACATGTATAGCAAAATACATTACGTGTTGTTACCTGGAGAGGTTTGATCATGTCTCACCTCCTTTTTCAACCAAATCGACGGTAATAACTCTTGTAGTGAGGGATCAACATTTAACCACACATGGCCGGCCCTACAGGAACAAATTTTGTGTCGATGCCTGTCTGTCATAAACTGCCCGGCTATTTTTCCGTGTACTCTGCACTGCAGGCAGGGGCTGGAGTGGGTCAGGGACTCAGGGTTTCAATTGACAAGTGCATTATCAACAGCCTTCATTTTCACGTGCATGAAATCTATAAGCTTAACTACTGAACATACAGGCCTATGTATCCCCCACACACAATCATAATTACTCACATCACTAGTATCACAGGGTCAGGGTTTCAATTGACAAGTGCATTATCAACAGCCTTGCATTTTCACGTGCATGAAATCTATTAGCTTAACTACTGAACATACAGGCCTATGTATCCCCCACACACACACTCATAATTACTCACATCACTAGTATCACAGGGTCAGGGTTTCAATTGACAAGTGCGTTATCAAAAAATTAATTAAGATTTGTTCCAAGTCCACCATGTTACAATACTGATAATAACAATAAAAACTTTTTAGACTGCAACAAGTCTGTTCTAAAACATTGTATTTATTTGGATAATGAATTGGAAATTCAAAATCATATTTGCTACACAAATTAAAATTATTTGAAGTTTGAAAAATAAAGTGGATATAATAATGTCCAATATGAAAGAATTTGATGTTATGAGTAAGTTATAGAATGGAGGAATAATGCGGGTTAAGCACAGCAAAAATTTCGACCTAATTTAAGATTTAATGACATTGACGAGTCACGATTTCTTGCACTTTCTAGAGTTTAAACATAAAGTTATAAAGGCCCTTCCACTAATAGGCCTGGGCGATGCATGAATTCCCCATTGAAAACTGTGAAATAGATTTTGGTACTATTACAACAAAAAATGTCATATGAGAGAAAATGTACCATTTTGAAGCATCAAACCCTAAAAAGTACTTTTTGGCTATATAACTTGATCAATTTCAGCGATTTTAATGCAGTCTTTACAGATGCCATGCAAACAAATAGCTACTCGTCGTATTTCCAAGTATCGTGCAGGCCTATTTTCTCTCATAATTCCCCAAATTACTTACCAATCTGTGGAAAAAAATTCTCCCGTAGCTGGTGGTCAACCAGTTGGTCTGGACCAGTTGAAGCCTGTTGACAGAGAAGGTACGTGTAACATTTATTAAGTGTCCAATATTAACAATGATCAAAAACTCAACATAGGTTGACCTGAGATTTTTCTTGTTTTAACGCACTGAACAGTAAACACCTGAAAATGGCAGTGTTTCTGTATAGAAACGATTGCTTAAAATCATTAAAAAATACTCGATCTCTCCCATCTGTGGTACACTTGCAGGATTTGATATTACTAATCATGACCAATCCAAATTTAGCCAAAGTTATGCAAATTTCTGCTCATTTTAATGCCTACTTTAATCTATGCATGGTTTTTTCTGAGAAATGCATTCAGGGCGCACAACCGTATAATACTATTTGGTGGTGTGAAATCTGAACGCACTGAACAGTGAACACCTGAAAATGGCAGTGCGCCCTTGAAGCTGAAAGTTACAATATGGTAGGGCGAATATTTACTAAAAACCGAAGCCGTGCGTATGAATTTTGGTACTATTACAACAAAATGTTACATAATGAGAGAAAATATACCATTTTGAGGCATCAAACCCTAAAAAGTACTTTTGTGGCTATATAACTTGATCAATTTTAGCGATTTTGATGCAGTCTTTTCAGATGCCATGCAAACAAATAGCTACTCGTTGTATTTCCAAGTATCGTGCAGGCCTATTTTCTCTCATAATTTCCCAAATTACTTACCAATCTGTGGAAAAAAAATCTCCCGTAGCTGGTGGTCAACCAGTTGGTCTGGACCAGTTGAAGCCTGTTGACAGAGAAGGTACGTGCAACATTTATTAAGTGTCCAATATTAACAATGATCAAAAACTCAACATAGGTTGACCTGAGATTTTTCTTGTTTTAACGCACTGAACAGTAAACACCTGAAAATGGCAGTGTTTCTGTATAGAAACGACTGCTTAAAATCATTACATTACGTTTTGTTACCTGGAGAGGTTTGATCATTTCTCACCTCCTTTTTCAACCAAATCGACGGTAATAACTCTTGTAGTGAGGGATCAAGATTTAACCACAAATTGCCTCAGGTAAAACTCACTTTCTGGGAACTAAATACCACACAAGGTCATTTTTTTTTTGACCATTTTTGTTATATATACTGCCAATAGCTATATGATATCCTTGTGATCTGGTCAACTCATTGACATGTACCAACCTCAGGAGGGAATTCATTTTTGGATCAATTCTCTCCAGGCAGTGAAACGCAATGTATTTTTGAAGTACAACACATTTTGAAAGCTAAGTCAAATGTACATTCAAAGTTGGACCCTGCTCGTTTTTCATTGACAATCTAATATCCAGGCCTAAATGAGGATTAAATATGAATCCGATTCCAATTGCTTGTTTAAGTCTTTTCTGTATTTCTGTAAACATGGTAAATAACATGCCACTTTTCGAAACAATGATAATTGCCCGAAAGGTATCGGGAGATTCCTTTTTACAGGTGTGCACCCTAGAGCTATTTATATCAAACGTGTAGGCCTACATGTTATATCATAAATCATAAATTTGGATACTGGTAAACTTTGCTTTGTTTCCAATTTAATCATGTATCTTGACTATGCAAATAAGCTAATTAACATGGTATCATTTTCAGCATTTTTGCATTACCAAATTTGTTTCACTTACTGTTTCATTTGCAACTGCTTTAGGCTTTGATTGAAAATTGTGCACTCACCCACATGTTGTGCTCCTCCAATTCTCAATTACCGATGGTGCACCCAGCTCTTCCCTAATTAGCGACTCCAATCCTCATTTTCGCCAGCCATCCAAAATACCACAAAAATAAAACCACAAAGAGAAATGTTATTACATTTAAGAGAATTTAATGTGAACACCACCAAATCAAGCTCCTATTCTTTCATATGTCAAAAGGTACTCAAGGTTTCGGATCAATGTCGATTTTGCATGAACGAGGAGCCATTTCTTTTGGTGGCATCTGAAAAGACTGCTTTAAAATCACTGAATTTGGCCAAGCAATATAGCTAAAAAGAGTACATTTTGGGTTCTGAAATCCCCATTAAAAACTGTAATAGATACATAGTAGGAACCATAATTAGCAAAATTACTTACCAATCTGTGGAAAGAAATTATCCCGTAGCAGGTCAACGGTTTAGAACTGAAAGCTGGCGAAGCTTCAGATGCATAGCACCCGAACTGGCGGGCCCAACCAGCGGAGCATGGGTCTAACTACTAAATAGAATCCCCAACCTGGATGCAACAGCCCACAGTGGCTATCCAGGCGCAGCTTAAAAGCTCCTGCTCCTGCTTCGATATCAGTTAATTCCGCCAACAATGGTTTGGTCTAGTTGATATGGTAGCATGGCTGTTGTTTGTAGACAGAGAAGACACGTAAAACATTATTAAGTGTCCAATATTAACAATACATGTATAGCAAAATACATTACGTGTTGTTACCTGGAGAGGTTTGATCATGTCTCACCTCCTTTTTCAACCAAATCGACGGTAATAACTCTTGTAGTGAGGGATCAACATTTAACCACACATGGCCGGCCCTACAGGAACAAATTTTGTGTCGATGCCTGTCTGTCATAAACTGCCCGGCTATTTTTCCGGGTACTCTGCACTGCAGGCAGGGGCTGGAGTGGGTCAGGGACTCAGGGTTTCAATTGACAAGTGCATTATCAACAGCCTTGCATTTTCACGTGCATGAAATCTATTAGCTTAACTACTGAACATACAGGCCTATGTATCCCCCACACACAATCATAATTACTCACATCACTAGTATCACAGGGTCAGGGTTTCAATTGACAAGTGCATTATCAACAGCCTTGCATTTTCACGTGCATGAAATCTATTAGCTTAACTACTGAACATACAGGCCTATGTATCCCCCACACACACACACTCATAATTACTCACATCACTAGTATCACAGGGTCAGGGTTTCAATTGACAAGTGCGTTATCAAAAAATTAATTAAGATTTGTTCCAAGTCCACCATGTTACAATACTGATAATAACAATAAAAACTTTTTAGACTGCAACAAGTCTGTTCTAAAACATTGTATTTATTTGGATAATGAATTGAAATTCAAAATCATATTTGCTACACAAATTAAAATTATTTGAAGTTTGAAAAATAAAGTGGATATAATAATGTCCAATATGAAAGAATTTGATGTTATGAGTAAGTTATAGAATGGAGGAATAATGGCGGTTAAGCACAGCAAAAATTTCGAGCTAATTTAAGATTTAATGACATTGACGAGTCACGATTTCTTGCACTTTCTAGAGTTTAAACATAAAGTTATAAAGGCCCTTCCACTAATAGGCCTGGGCGATGCATGAATTCCCCATTGAAAACTGTGAAATAGATTTTGGTACTATTACAACAAAAATGTCATATGAGAGAAAATGTACCATTTTGAAGCATCAAACCCTAAAAAGTACTTTTTGGCTATCCAAATACCACAAAAATAAAACCACAAAGAGAAATGTTATTACATTTAAGAGAATTTAATGTGAACACCACCAAATCAAGCTCCTATTCTTTCATATGTCAAAAGGTACTCAAGGTTTCGGATCAATGTCGATTTTGCATGAACGAGGAGCCATTTCTTTTGGTGGCATCTGAAAAGACTGCTTTAAAATCACTGAATTTGGCCAAGCAATATAGCTAAAAAGAGTACATTTTGGGTTCTGAAATCCCCATTAAAAACTGTAATAGATACATAGTAGGAACCATAATTAGCAAAATTACTTACCAATCTGTGGAAAGAAATTATCCCGTAGCAGGTCAACGGTTTAGAACTGAAAGCTGGCGAAGCTTCAGATGCATAGCACCCGAACTGGCGGGCCCAACCAGCGGAGCATGGGTCTAACTACTAAATAGAATCCCCAACCTGGATGCAACAGCCCACAGTGGCTATCCAGGCGCAGCTTAAAAGCTCCTGCTCCTGCTTCGATATCAGTTAATTCCGCCAACAATGGTTTGGTCTAGTTGATATGGTAGCATGGCTGTTGTTTGTAGACAGAGAAGACACGTAAAACATTATTAAGTGTCCAATATTAACAATACATGTATAGCAAAATACATTACGTGTTGTTACCTGGAGAGGTTTGATCATGTCTCACCTCCTTTTTCAACCAAATCGACGGTAATAACTCTTGTAGTGAGGGATCAACATTTAACCACACATGGCCGGCCCTACAGGAACAAATTTTGTGTCGATGCCTGTCTGTCATAAACTGCCCGGCTATTTTTCCGTGTACTCTGCACTGCAGGCAGGGGCTGGAGTGGGTCAGGGACTCAGGGTTTCAATTGACAAGTGCATTATCAACAGCCTTCATTTTCACGTGCATGAAATCTATAAGCTTAACTACTGAACATACAGGCCTATGTATCCCCCACACACAATCATAATTACTCACATCACTAGTATCACAGGGTCAGGGTTTCAATTGACAAGTGCATTATCAACAGCCTTGCATTTTCACGTGCATGAAATCTATTAGCTTAACTACTGAACATACAGGCCTATGTATCCCCCCACACACACACTCATAATTACTCACATCACTAGTATCACAGGGTCAGGGTTTCAATTGACAAGTGCGTTATCAAAAAATTAATTAAGATTTGTTCCAAGTCCACCATGTTACAATACTGATAATAACAATAAAAACTTTTTAGACTGCAACAAGTCTGTTCTAAAACATTGTATTTATTTGGATAATGAATTGAAATTCAAAATCATATTTGCTACACAAATTAAAATTATTTGAAGTTTGAAAAATAAAGTGGATATAATAATGTCCAATATGAAAGAATTTGATGTTATGAGTAAGTTATAGAATGGAGGAATAATGGCGGTTAAGCACAGCAAAAATTTCGACCTAATTTAAGATTTAATGACATTGACGAGTCACGATTTCTTGCACTTTCTAGAGTTTAAACATAAAGTTATAAAGGCCCTTCCACTAATAGGCCTGGGCGATGCATGAATTCCCCATTGAAAACTGTGAAATAGATTTTGGTACTATTACAAAAAAAAATGTCATATGAGAGAAAATGTACCATTTTGAAGCATCAAACCCTAAAAAGTACTTTTTTGGCTATATAACTTGATCAATTTCAGCGATTTTAATGCAGTCTTTACAGATGCCATGCAAACAAATAGCTACTCGTCGTATTTCCAAGTATCGTGCAGGCCTATTTTCTCTCATAATTCCCCAAATTACTTACCAATCTGTGGAAAAAAATTCTCCGTAGCTGGTGGTCAACCAGTTGGTCTGGACCAGTTGAAGCCTGTTGACAGAGAAGGTACGTGTAACATTTATTAAGTGTCCAATATTAACAATGATCAAAAACTCAACATAGGTTGACCTGAGATTTTTCTTGTTTTAACGCACTGAACAGTAAACACCTGAAAATGGCAGTGTTTCTGTATAGAAACGATTGCTTAAAATCATAAAAAAATACTCGATCTCTCCCATCTGTGGTACACTTGCAGGATTTGATATTACTAATCATGACCAATCCAAATTTAGCCAAAGTTATGCAAATTTCTGCTCATTTTAATGCCTACTTTAATCTATGCATGGTTTTTTCTGAGAAATGCATTCAGGGCGCACAACCGTATAATACTATTTGGTGGTGTGAAATCTGAACGCACTGAACAGTGAACACCTGAAAATGGCAGTGCGCCCTTGAAGCTGAAAGTTACAATATGGTAGGGCGAATATTTATTAAAAACCGAAGCCGTGCGTATGAATTTTGGTACTCTTACAACAAAAATGTTACATAATGAGAGAAAATATACCATTTTGAGGCATCAAACCCTAAAAAGTACTTTTTTGGCTATATAACTTGATCAATTTTAGCGATTTTGATGCAGTCTTTTCAGATGCCATGCAAACAAATAGCTACTCGTTGTATTTCCAAGTATCGTGCAGGCCTATTTTCTCTCATAATTTCCCAAATTACTTACCAATCTGTGGAAAAAAATCTCCCGTAGCTGGTGGTCAACCAGTTGGTCTGGACCAGTTGAAGCCTGTTGACAGAGAAGGTACGTGCAACATTTATTAAGTGTCCAATATTAACAATGATCAAAAACTCAACATAGGTTGACCTGAGATTTTTCTTGTTTTAACGCACTGAACAGTAAACACCTGAAAATGGCAGTGTTTCTGTATAGAAACGACTGCTTAAAATCATTACATTACGTTTTGTTACCTGGAGAGGTTTGATCATTTCTCACCTCCTTTTTCAACCAAATCGACGGTAATAACTCTTGTAGTGAGGGATCAAGATTTAACCACAAATTGCCTCAGGTAAAACTCACTTTCTGGGAACTAAATACCACACAAGGTCATTTTTTTTTTTTTTGTGTTATATATACTGCCAATAGCTATATGATATCCTTGTGATCTGGTCAACTCATTGACATGTACCAACCTCAGGAGGGAATTCAATTTTGATCAATTCTCTCCAGGCAGTGAAACGCAATGTATTTTTGAAGTACAACACATTTTGAAAGCTAAGTCAAATGTACATTCAAAGTTGGACCCTGCTCGTTTTTCATTGACAATCTAATATCCAGGCCTAAATGAGGATTAAATATGAATCCGATTCCAATTGCTTGTTTAAGTCTTTTCTGTATTTCTGTAAACATGGTAAATAACATGCCACTTTTCGAAACAATGATAATTGCCCGAAAGGTATCGGGAGATTCCTTTTTACAGGTGTGCACCCTAGAGCTATTTATATCAAACGTGTAGGCCTACATGTTATATCATAAATCATAAATTTGGATACTGGTAAACTTTGCTTTGTTTCCAATTTAATCATGTATCTTGACTATGCAAATAAGCTAATTAACATGGTATCATTTTCAGCATTTGTTGCATTACCAAATTTGTTTCACTTACTGTTTCATTTGCAACTGCTTTAGGCTTTGATTGAAAATTGTGCACTCACCCACATGTTGTGCTCCTCCAATTCTCAATTACCGATGGTGCACCCAGCTCTTCCCTAATTAGCGACTCCAATCCTCATTTTCGCCAGCCATCCAAAATACCACAAAAATAAAACCACAAAGAGAAATGTTATTACATTTAAGAGAATTTAATGTGAACACCACCAAATCAAGCTCCTATTCTTTCATATGTCAAAAGGTACTCAAGGTTTCGGATCAATGTCGATTTTGCATGAACGAGGAGCCATTTCTTTTTGGTGGCATCTGAAAAGACTGCTTTAAAATCACTGAATTTGGCCAAGCAATATAGCTAAAAAGAGTACATTTTGGGTTCTGAAATCCCCATTAAAAACTGTAATAGATACATAGTAGGAACCATAATTAGCAAAATTACTTACCAATCTGTGGAAAGAAATTATCCCGTAGCAGGTCAACGGTTTAGAACTGAAAGCTGGCGAAGCTTCAGATGCATAGCACCCGAACTGGCGGGCCCAACCAGCGGAGCATGGGTCTAACTACTAAATAGAATCCCCAACCTGGATGCAACAGCCCACAGTGGCTATCCAGGCGCAGCTTAAAAGCTCCTGCTCCTGCTTCGATATCAGTTAATTCCGCCAACAATGGTTTGGTCTAGTTGATATGGTAGCATGGCTGTTGTTTGTAGACAGAGAAGACACGTAAAACATTATTAAGTGTCCAATATTAACAATACATGTATAGCAAAATACATTACGTGTTGTTACCTGGAGAGGTTTGATCATGTCTCACCTCCTTTTTCAACCAAATCGACGGTAATAACTCTTGTAGTGAGGGATCAACATTTAACCACACATGGCCGGCCCTACAGGAACAAATTTTGTGTCGATGCCTGTCTGTCATAAACTGCCCGGCTATTTTTCCGTGTACTCTGCACTGCAGGCAGGGGCTGGAGTGGGTCAGGGACTCAGGGTTTCAATTGACAAGTGCATTATCAACAGCCTTCATTTTCACGTGCATGAAATCTATAAGCTTAACTACTGAACATACAGGCCTATGTATCCCCCACACACAATCATAATTACTCACATCACTAGTATCACAGGGTCAGGGTTTCAATTGACAAGTGCATTATCAACAGCCTTGCATTTTCACGTGCATGAAATCTATTAGCTTAACTACTGAACATACAGGCCTACGTAAGCCCCCACACACACACACTCATAATTACTCACATCACTAGTATCACAGGGTCAGGGTTTCAATTGACAAGTGCGTTATCAAAAAATTAATTAAGATTTGTTCCAAGTCCACCATGTTACAATACTGATAATAACAATAAAAACTTTTTAGACTGCAACAAGTCTGTTCTAAAACATTGTATTTATTTGGATAATGAATTGGAAATTCAAAATCATATTTGCTACACAAATTAAAATTATTTGAAGTTTGAAAAATAAAGTGGATATAATAATGTCCAATATGAAAGAATTTGATGTTATGAGTAAGTTATAGAATGGAGGAATAATGGCGGTTAAGCACAGCAAAAATTTCGAGCTAATTTAAGATTTAATGACATTGACGAGTCACGATTTCTTGCACTTTCTAGAGTTTAAACATAAAGTTATAAAGGCCCTTCCACTAATAGGCCTGGGCGATGCATGAATTCCCCATTGAAAACTGTGAAATAGATTTTGGTACTATTAAAACAAAAAATGTCATATGAGAGAAAATGTACCATTTTGAAGCATCAAACCCTAAAAGTACTTTTTTGGCTATAAAATCAACCACGATTTTAATGCAGTCTTTACAGAAACCCAAAGAGAAATGTTATTACATTTAAGAGAATTTAATGTGAACACCACCAAATCAAGCTCCTGTTCTTTCATATGTCAAAAGGTACTCAAGGTTTCGGATCAATGTCGATTTTGCATGAACGAGGAGCCATTTCTTTTGGTGGCATCTGAAAAGACTGCTTTAAAATCACTGAATTTGGCCAACAATATAGCTAAAAGAGTACATTTTGGGTTCTGATCCCCATTAAAAAAACTGTAATAGATACATAGTAGGAACCATAATTAGCAAAATTACTTACCAATCTGTGGAAAGAAATTATCCGTAGCAGGTCAACGGTTTAGAACTGAAAGCTGGCGAAGCTTCAGATGCATAGCACCCTTGAACTGGCGGGCCCAACCAGCGGAGCATGGGTCTAACTACTAAATAGAATCCCCAACCTGGATGCAACAGCCCACAGTGGCTATCCAGGCGCAGCTTAAAAGCTCCTGCTCCTGCTTCGATATCAGTTAATTCCGCCAACAATGGTTTGGTCTAGTTGATATGGTAGCATGGCTGTTGTTTGTAGACAGAGAAGACACGTAAAACATTATTAAGTGTCCAATATTAACAATACATGTATAGCAAAATACATTACGTGTTGTTACCTGGAGAGGTTTGATCATGTCTCACCTCCTTTTTCAACCAAATCGACGGTAATAACTCTTGTAGTGAGGGATCAACATTTAACCACACATGTCCGGCCCTACAGGAACAAATTTTGTGTCGATGCCTGTCTGTCATAAACTGCCCGGCTATTTTTCCGTGTACTCTGCACTGCAGGCAGGGGCTGGAGTGGGTCAGGGACTCAGGGTTTCAATTGACAAGTGCATTATCAACAGCCTTCATTTTCACGTGCATGAAATCTATAAGCTTAACTACTGAACATACAGGCCTATGTATCCCCCACACACAATCATAATTACTCACATCACTAGTATCACAGGGTCAGGGTTTCAATTGACAAGTGCATTATCAACAGCCTTGCATTTTCACGTGCATGAAATCTATTAGCTTAACTACTGAACACACAGGCCTATGTATCTCCCACACACACACACTCATAATTACTCACATCACTAGTATCACAGGGTCAGGGTTTCAATTGACAAGTGCGTTATCAAAAAATTAATTAAGATTTGTTCCAAGTCCACCATGTTACAATACTGATAATAACAATAAAAACTTTTTAGACTGCAAAAAGTCTGTTCTAAAACATTGTATTTATTTGGATAATGAATTGGAAATTCAAAATCATATTTGCTACACAAATTAAAATTATTTGAAGTTTGAAAAATAAAGTGGATATAATAATGTCCAATATGAAAGAATTTGATGTTATGAGTAAGTTATAGAATGGAGGAATAATGGCGGTTAAGCACAGCAAAAATTTCGAGCTAATTTAAGATTTAATGACATTGACGAGTCACGATTTCTTGCACTTTCTAGAGTTTAAACATAAAGTTATAAAGGCCCTTCCACTAATAGGCCTGGGCGATGCATGAATTCCCCATTGAAAACTGTGAAATAGATTTTGGTACTATTACAAAAAAAAATGTCATATGAGAGAAAATGTACCATTTTGAAGCATCAAACCCTAAAAAGTACTTTTTAGGCTATCCAAAATACCACAAAAATAAAACCACAAAGAGAAATGTTATTACATTTAAGAGAATTTAATGTGAACACCACCAAATCAAGCTCCTATTCTTTCATATGTCAAAAGGTACTCAAGGTTTCGGATCAATGTCGATTTTGCATGAACGAGGAGCCATTTCTTTTGGTGGCATCTGAAAAGACTGCTTTAAAATCACTGAATTTGGCCAAGCAATATAGCTAAAAAGAGTACATTTTGGGTTCTGAAATCCCCATTAAAAACTGTAATAGATACATAGTAGGAACCATAATTAGCAAAATTACTTACCAATCTGTGGAAAGAAATTATCCCGTAGCAGGTCAACGGTTTAGAACTGAAAGCTGGCGAAGCTTCAGATGCATAGCACCCGAACTGGCGGGCCCAACCAGCGGAGCATGGGTCTAACTACTAAATAGAATCCCCAACCTGGATGCAACAGCCCACAGTGGCTATCCAGGCGCAGCTTAAAAGCTCCTGCTCCTGCTTCGATATCAGTTAATTCCGCCAACAATGGTTTGGTCTAGTTGATATGGTAGCATGGCTGTTGTTTGTAGACAGAGAAGACACGTAAAACATTATTAAGTGTCCAATATTAACAATACATGTATAGCAAAATACATTACGTGTTGTTACCTGGAGAGGTTTGATCATGTCTCACCTCCTTTTTCAACCAAATCGACGGTAATAACTCTTGTAGTGAGGGATCAACATTTAACCACACATGGCCGGCCCTACAGGAACAAATTTTGTGTCGATGCCTGTCTGTCATAAACTGCCCGGCTATTTTTCCGTGTACTCTGCACTGCAGGCAGGGGCTGGAGTGGGTCAGGGACTCAGGGTTTCAATTGACAAGTGCATTATCAACAGCCTTCATTTTCACGTGCATGAAATCTATAAGCTTAACTACTGAACATACAGGCCTATGTATCCCCCACACACAATCATAATTACTCACATCACTAGTATCACAGGGTCAGGGTTTCAATTGACAAGTGCATTATCAACAGCCTTGCATTTTCACGTGCATGAAATCTATTAGCTTAACACTGAACATACAGGCCTAATCCCCCACACACAATCATAATTACTCACATCACTAGTATCACAGGGTCAGGGTTTCAATTGACAAGTGCATTATCAACAGCCTTGCATTTTCACGTGCATGAAATCTATTAGCTTAACTACTGAACATACAGGCCTATGTATCCCCCACACACACACTCATAATTACTCACATCACTAGTATCACAGGGTCAGGGTTTCAATTGACAAGTGCGTTATCAAAAAATTAATTAAGATTTGTTCCAAGTCCACCATGTTACAATACTGATAATAACAATAAAAACTTTTTAGACTGCAACAAGTCTGTTCTAAAACATTGTATTTATTTGGATAATGAATTGGAAATTCAAAATCATATTTGCTACACAAATTAAAATTATTTGAAGTTTGAAAAATAAAGTGGATATAATAATGTCCAATATGAAAGAATTTGATGTTATGAGTAAGTTATAGAATGGAGGAATAATGGCGGTTAAGCACAGCAAAAATTTCGACCTAATTTAAGATTTAATGACATTGACGAGTCACGATTTCTTGCACTTTCTAGAGTTTAAACATAAAGTTATAAAGGCCCTTCCACTAATAGGCCTGGGCGATGCATGAATTCCCCATTGAAAACTGTGAAATAGATTTTGGTACTATTACAACAAAAATGTCATATGAGAGAAAATGTACCATTTTGAAGCATCAAACCCTAAAAAGTACTTTTTTGGCTATATAACTTGATCAATTTCAGCGATTTTAATGCAGTCTTTACAGATGCCATGCAAACAAATAGCTACTCGTCGTATTTCCAAGTATCGTGCAGGCCTATTTTCTCTCATAATTCCCCAAATTACTTACCAATCTGTGGAAAAAATTCTCCCGTAGCTGGTGGTCAACCAGTTGGTCTGGACCAGTTGAAGCCTGTTGACAGAGAAGGTACGTGTAACATTTATTAAGTGTCCAATATTAACAATGATCAAAAACTCAACATAGGTTGACCTGAGATTTTTCTTGTTTAACGCACTGAACAGTAAACACCTGAAAATGGCAGTGTTTCTGTATAGAAACGATTGCTTAAAAGCATAAAAAATACTCGATCTCTCCCATCTGTGGTACACTTGCAGGATTTGATATTACTAATCATGACCAATCCAAATTTAGCCAAAGTTATGCAAATTTCTGCTCATTTTAATGCCTACTTTAATCTATGCATGGTTTTTTCTGAGAAATGCATTCAGGGCGCACAACCGTATAATACTATTTGGTGGTGTGAAATCTGAACGCACTGAACAGTGAACACCTGAAAATGGCAGTGCGCCCTTGAAGCTGAAAGTTACAATATGGTAGGGCGAATATTTACTAAAAACCGAAGCCGTGCGTATGAATTTTGGTACTATTACAACAAAAATGTTACATAATGAGAGAAAATATACCATTTTGAGGCATCAAACCCTAAAAAGTACTTTTTCGCTATATAACTTGATCAATTTTAGCGATTTTGATGCAGTCTTTTCAGATGCCATGCAAACAAATAGCTACTCGTTGTATTTCCAAGTATCGTGCAGGCCTATTTTCTCTCATAATTTCCCAAATTACTTACCAATCTGTGGAAAAAAAATCTCCCGTAGCTGGTGGTCAACCAGTTGGTCTGGACCAGTTGAAGCCTGTTGACAGAGAAGGTACGTGCAACATTTATTAAGTGTCCAATATTAACAATGATCAAAAACTCAACATAGGTTGACCTGAGATTTTTCTTGTTTTAACGCACTGAACAGTAAACACCTGAAAATGGCAGTGTTTCTGTATAGAAACGACTGCTTAAAATCATTACATTACGTTTTGTTACCTGGAGAGGTTTGATCATTTCTCACCTCCTTTTTCAACCAAATCGACGGTAATAACTCTTGTAGTGAGGGATCAAGATTTAACCACAAATTGCCTCAGGTAAAACTCACTTTCTGGGAACTAAATACCACACAAGGTCATTTTTTACCATTTGTGTTATATATACTGCCAATAGCTATATGATATCCTTGTGATCTGGTCAACTCATTGACATGTACCAACCTCAGGAGGGAATTCAATTTTTGATCAATTCTCTCCAGGCAGTGAAACGCAATGTATTTTTAATTTCAACACATTTTGAAAGCTAAGTCAAATGTACATTCAAAGTTGGACCCTGCTCGTTTTTCATTGACAATCTAATATCCAGGCCTAAATGAGGATTAAATATGAATCCGATTCCAATTGCTTGTTTAAGTCTTTTCTGTATTTCTGTAAACATGGTAAATAACATGCCACTTTTCGAAACAATGATAATTGCCCGAAAGGTATCGGGAGATTCCTTTTTACAGGTGTGCACCCTAGAGCTATTTATATCAAACGTGTAGGCCTACATGTTATATCATAAATCATAAATTTGGATACTGGTAAACTTTGCTTTGTTTCCAATTTAATCATGTATCTTGACTATGCAAATAAGCTAATTAACATGGTATCATTTTCAGCATTTTTGCATTACCAAATTTGTTTCACTTACTGTTTCATTTGCAACTGCTTTAGGCTTTGATTGAAAATTGTGCACTCACCCACATGTTGTGCTCCTCCAATTCTCAATTACCGATGGTGCACCCAGCTCTTCCCTAATTAGCGACTCCAATCCTCATTTTCGCCAGCCATCCAAAATACCACAAAAATAAAACCACAAAGAGAAATGTTATTACATTTAAGAGAATTTAATGTGAACACCACCAAATCAAGCTCCTATTCTTTCATATGTCAAAAGGTACTCAAGGTTTCGGATCAATGTCGATTTTGCATGAACGAGGAGCCATTTCTTTTGGTGGCATCTGAAAAGACTGCTTTAAAATCACTGAATTTGGCCAAGCAATATAGCTAAAAAGAGTACATTTTGGGTTCTGAAATCCCCATTAAAAACTGTAATAGATACATAGTAGGAACCATAATTAGCAAAATTACTTACCAATCTGTGGAAAGAAATTATCCCGTAGCAGGTCAACGGTTTAGAACTGAAAGCTGGCGAAGCTTCAGATGCATAGCACCCGAACTGGCGGGCCCAACCAGCGGAGCATGGGTCTAACTACTAAATAGAATCCCCAACCTGGATGCAACAGCCCACAGTGGCTATCCAGGCGCAGCTTAAAAGCTCCTGCTCCTGCTTCGATATCAGTTAATTCCGCCAACAATGGTTTGGTCTAGTTGATATGGTAGCATGGCTGTTGTTTGTAGACAGAGAAGACACGTAAAACATTATTAAGTGTCCAATATTAACAATACATGTATAGCAAAATACATTACGTGTTGTTACCTGGAGAGGTTTGATCATGTCTCACCTCCTTTTTCAACCAAATCGACGGTAATAACTCTTGTAGTGAGGGATCAACATTTAACCACACATGGCCGGCCCTACAGGAACAAATTTTGTGTCGATGCCTGTCTGTCATAAACTGCCCGGCTATTTTTCCGTGTACTCTGCACTGCAGGCAGGGGCTGGAGTGGGTCAGGGACTCAGGGTTTCAATTGACAAGTGCATTATCAACAGCCTTCATTTTCACGTGCATGAAATCTATAAGCTTAACTACTGAACATACAGGCCTATGTATCCCCCACACACAATCATAATTACTCACATCACTAGTATCACAGGGTCAGGGTTTCAATTGACAAGTGCATTATCAACAGCCTTGCATTTTCACGTGCATGAAATCTATTAGCTTAACTACTGAACATACAGGCCTATGTATCCCCCACACACACACACTCATAATTACTCACATCACTAGTATCACAGGGTCAGGGTTTCAATTGACAAGTGCGTTATCAAAAAATTAATTAAGATTTGTTCCAAGTCCACCATGTTACAATACTGATAATAACAATAAAAACTTTTTAGACTGCAACAAGTCTGTTCTAAAACATTGTATTTATTTGGATAATGAATTGGAAATTCAAAATCATATTTGCTACACAAATTAAAATTATTTGAAGTTTGAAAAAAGTGGATATAATAATGTCCAATATGAAAGAATTTGATGTTATGAGTAAGTTATAGAATGGAGGAATAATGGCGGTTAAGCACAGCAAAAATTTCGACCTAATTTAAGATTTAATGACATTGACGAGTCACGATTTCTTGCACTTTCTAGAGTTTAAACATAAAGTTATAAAGGCCCTTCCACTAATAGGCCTGGGCGATGCATGAATTCCCCATTGAAAACTGTGAAATAGATTTTGGTACTATTACAACAAAAATGTCATATGAGAGAAAATGTACCATTTTGAAGCATCAAACCCTAAAAAGTACTTTTTTGGCTATCCAAAATACCACAAAAATAAAACCACAAAGAGAAATGTTATTACATTTAAGAGAATTTAATGTGAACACCACCAAATCAAGCTCCTATTCTTTCATATGTCAAAAGGTACTCAAGGTTTCGGATCAATGTCGATTTTGCATGAACGAGGAGCCATTTCTTTTGGTGGCATCTGAAAAGACTGCTTTAAAATCACTGAATTTGGCCAAGCAATATAGCTAAAAAGAGTACATTTTGGGTTCTGAAATCCCCATTAAAAACTGTAATAGATACATAGTAGGAACCATAATTAGCAAAATTACTTACCAATCTGTGGAAAGAAATTATCCGTAGCAGGTCAACGGTTTAGAACTGAAAGCTGGCGAAGCTTCAGATGCATAGCACCCGAACTGGCGGGCCCAACCAGCGGAGCATGGGTCTAACTACTAAATAGAATCCCCAACCTGGATGCAACAGCCCACAGTGGCTATCCAGGCGCAGCTTAAAAGCTCCTGCTCCTGCTTCGATATCAGTTAATTCCGCCAACAATGGTTTGGTCTAGTTGATATGGTAGCATGGCTGTTGTTTGTAGACAGAGAAGACACGTAAAACATTATTAAGTGTCCAATATTAACAATACATGTATAGCAAAATACATTACGTGTTGTTACCTGGAGAGGTTTGATCATGTCTCACCTCCTTTTTCAACCAAATCGACGGTAATAACTCTTGTAGTGAGGGATCAACATTTAACCACACATGGCCGGCCCTACAGGAACAAATTTTGTGTCGATGCCTGTCTGTCATAAACTGCCCGGCTATTTTTCCGTGTACTCTGCACTGCAGGCAGGGGCTGGAGTGGGTCAGGGACTCAGGGTTTCAATTGACAAGTGCATTATCAACAGCCTTCATTTTCACGTGCATGAAATCTATAAGCTTAACTACTGAACATACAGGCCTATGTATCCCCCACACACAATCATAATTACTCACATCACTAGTATCACAGGGTCAGGGTTTCAATTGACAAGTGCATTATCAACAGCCTTGCATTTTCACGTGCATGAAATCTATTAGCTTAACTACTGAACATACAGGCCTATGTATCCCCCCACACACACACTCATAATTACTCACATCACTAGTATCACAGGGTCAGGGTTTCAATTGACAAGTGCGTTATCAAAAAATTAATTAAGATTTGTTCCAAGTCCACCATGTTACAATACTGATAATAACAATAAAAACTTTTTAGACTGCAACAAGTCTGTTCTAAAACATTGTATTTATTTGGATAATGAATTGGAAATTCAAAATCATATTTGCTACACAAATTAAAATTATTTGAAGTTTGAAAAATAAAGTGGATATAATAATGTCCAATATGAAAGAATTTGATGTTATGAGTAAGTTATAGAATGGAGGAATAATGGCGGTTAAGCACAGCAAAAATTTCGACCTAATTTAAGATTTAATGACATTGACGAGTCACGATTTCTTGCACTTTCTAGAGTTTAAACATAAAGTTATAAAGGCCCTTCCACTAATAGGCCTGGGCGATGCATGAATTCCCCATTGAAAACTGTGAAATAGATTTTGGTACTATTACAACAAAAAATGTCATATGAGAGAAAATGTACCATTTTGAAGCATCAAACCCTAAAAAGTACTTTTTTGGCTATATAACTTGATCAATTTCAGCGATTTTAATGCAGTCTTTACAGATGCCATGCAAACAAATAGCTACTCGTCGTATTTCCAAGTATCGTGCAGGCCTATTTTCTCTCATAATTCCCCAAATTACTTACCAATCTGTGGAAAAAAATTCTCCCGTAGCTGGTGGTCAACCAGTTGGTCTGGACCAGTTGAAGCCTGTTGACAGAGAAGGTACGTGTAACATTTATTAAGTGTCCAATATTAACAATGATCAAAAACTCAACATAGGTTGACCTGAGATTTTTCTTGTTTTAACGCACTGAACAGTAAACACCTGAAAATGGCAGTGTTTCTGTATAGAAACGATTGCTTAAAATCATTAAAAAATACTCGATCTCTCCCATCTGTGGTACACTTGCAGGATTTGATATTACTAATCATGACCAATCCAAATTTAGCCAAAGTTATGCAAATTTCTGCTCATTTTAATGCCTACTTTAATCTATGCATGGTTTTTTCTGAGAAATGCATTCAGGGCGCACAACCGTATAATACTATTTGGTGGTGTGAAATCTGAACGCACTGAACAGTGAACACCTGAAAATGGCAGTGCGCCCTTGAAGCTGAAAGTTACAATATGGTAGGGCGAATATTTACTAAAACCGAAGCCGTGCGTATGAATTTTGGTACTATTACAACAAAAATGTTACATAATGAGAGAAAATATACCATTTTGAGGCATCAAACCCTAAAAAGTACTTTTTTTGGCTATATAACTTGATCAATTTTAGCGATTTTGATGCAGTCTTTTCAGATGCCATGCAAACAAATAGCTACTCGTTGTATTTCCAAGTATCGTGCAGGCCTATTTTCTCTCATAATTTCCCAAATTACTTACCAATCTGTGGAAAAAAAATCTCCCGTAGCTGGTGGTCAACCAGTTGGTCTGGACCAGTTGAAGCCTGTTGACAGAGAAGGTACGTGCAACATTTATTAAGTGTCCAATATTAACAATGATCAAAAACTCAACATAGGTTGACCTGAGATTTTTCTTGTTTTAACGCACTGAACAGTAAACACCTGAAAATGGCAGTGTTTCTGTATAGAAACGACTGCTTAAAATCATTACATTACGTTTTGTTACCTGGAGAGGTTTGATCATTTCTCACCTCCTTTTTCAACCAAATCGACGGTAATAACTCTTGTAGTGAGGGATCAAGATTTAACCACAAATTGCCTCAGGTAAAACTCACTTTCTGGGAACTAAATACCACACAAGGTCATTTTTATTTTTACCATTTGTGTTATATATACTGCCAATAGCTATATGATATCCTTGTGATCTGGTCAACTCATTGACATGTACCAACCTCAGGAGGGAATTCAATTTTTGATCAATTCTCTCCAGGCAGTGAAACGCAATGTATTTTTGAAGTACAACACATTTTGAAAGCTAAGTCAAATGTACATTCAAAGTTGGACCCTGCTCGTTTTTCATTGACAATCTAATATCCAGGCCTAAATGAGGATTAAATATGAATCCGATTCCAATTGCTTGTTTAAGTCTTTTCTGTATTTCTGTAAACATGGTAAATAACATGCCACTTTTCGAAACAATGATAATTGCCCGAAAGGTATCGGGAGATTCCTTTTACAGGTGTGCACCCTAGAGCTATTTATATCAAACGTGTAGGCCTACATGTTATATCATAAATCATAAATTTGGATACTGGTAAACTTTGCTTTGTTTCCAATTTAATCATGTATCTTGACTATGCAAATAAGCTAATTAACATGGTATCATTTTCAGCATTTTTGCATTACCAAATTTGTTTCACTTACTGTTTCATTTGCAACTGCTTTAGGCTTTGATTGAAAATTGTGCACTCACCCACATGTTGTGCTCCTCCAATTCTCAATTACCGATGGTGCACCCAGCTCTTCCCTAATTAGCGACTCCAATCCTCATTTTCGCCAGCCATCCAAAATACCACAAAAATAAAACCACAAAGAGAAATGTTATTACATTTAAGAGAATTTAATGTGAACACCCAAATCAAGCTCCTATTCTTTCATATGTCAAAAGGTACTCAAGGTTTCGGATCAATGTCGATTTTGCATGAACGAGGAGCCATTTCTTTTGGTGGCATCTGAAAAGACTGCTTTAAAATCACTGAATTTGGCCAAGCAATATAGCTAAAAAGAGTACATTTTGGGTTCTGAAATCCCCATTAAAAACTGTAATAGATACATAGTAGGAACCATAATTAGCAAAATTACTTACCAATCTGTGGAAAGAAATTATCCCGTAGCAGGTCAACGGTTTAGAACTGAAAGCTGGCGAAGCTTCAGATGCATAGCACCCGAACTGGCGGGCCCAACCAGCGGAGCATGGGTCTAACTACTAAATAGAATCCCCAACCTGGATGCAACAGCCCACAGTGGCTATCCAGGCGCAGCTTAAAAGCTCCTGCTCCTGCTTCGATATCAGTTAATTCCGCCAACAATGGTTTGGTCTAGTTGATATGGTAGCATGGCTGTTGTTTGTAGACAGAGAAGACACGTAAAACATTATTAAGTGTCCAATATTAACAATACATGTATAGCAAAATACATTACGTGTTGTTACCTGGAGAGGTTTGATCATGTCTCACCTCCTTTTTCAACCAAATCGACGGTAATAACTCTTGTAGTGAGGGATCAACATTTAACCACACATGGCCGGCCCTACAGGAACAAATTTTGTGTCGATGCCTGTCTGTCATAAACTGCCCGGCTATTTTTCCGTGTACTCTGCACTGCAGGCAGGGGCTGGAGTGGGTCAGGGACTCAGGGTTTCAATTGACAAGTGCATTATCAACAGCCTTCATTTTCACGTGCATGAAATCTATAAGCTTAACTACTGAACATACAGGCCTATGTATCCCCCACACACAATCATAATTCCTCGCATCACGAGTATCACAGGGTCAGGGTTTCAATTGACAAGTGCATTATCAACAGCCTTGCATTTTCACGTGCATGAAATCTATTAGCTTAACTACTGAACATACAGGCCTATGTATCCCCCCACACACACACACTCATAATTACTCACATCACTAGTATCACAGGGTCAGGGTTTCAATTGACAAGTGCGTTATCAAAAAATTAATTAAGATTTGTTCCAAGTCCACCATGTTACAATACTGATAATAACAATAAAAACTTTTTAGACTGCAACAAGTCTGTTCTAAAACATTGTATTTATTTGGATAATGAATTGAAATTCAAAATCATATTTGCTACACAAATTAAAATTATTTGAAGTTTGAAAAATAAAGTGGATATAATAATGTCCAATATGAAAGAATTTGATGTTATGAGTAAGTTATAGAATGGAGGAATAATGGCGGTTAAGCACAGCAAAAATTTCGAGCTAATTTAAGATTTAATGACATTGACGAGTCACGATTTCTTGCACTTTCTAGAGTTTAAACATAAAGTTATAAAGGCCCTTCCACTAATAGGCCAAGGCGATGCATGAATTCCCCATTGAAAACTGTGAAATAGATTTTGGTACTATTACAACAAAAAATGTCATATGAGAGAAAATGTACCATTTTGAAGCATCAAACCCTAAAAAGTACTTTTTGGCTATCCAAAATACCACAAAAATAAAACCACAAAGAGAAATGTTATTACATTTAAGAGAATTTAATGTGAACACCACCAAATCAAGCTCCTATTCTTTCATATGTCAAAAGGTACTCAAGGTTTCGGATCAATGTCGATTTTGCATGAACGAGGAGCCATTTCTTTTGTGGTGGCATCTGAAAAGACTGCTTTAAAATCACTGAATTTGGCCAAGCAATATAGCTAAAAGAGTACATTTTGGGTTCTGAAATCCCCATTAAAAACTGTAATAGATACATAGTAGGAACCATAAATAGCAAAATTACTTACCAATCTGTGGAAAGAAATTATCCCGTAGCAGGTCAACGGTTTAGAACTGAAAGCTGGCGAAGCTTCAGATGCATAGCACCCGAACTGGCGGGCCCAACCAGCGGAGCCTGGGTCTAACTACTAAATAGAATCCCCAACCTGGATGCAACAGCCCACAGTGGCTATCCAGGCGCAGCTTAAAAGCTCCTGCTCCTGCTTCGATATCAGTTAATTCCGCCAACAATGGTTTGGTCTAGTTGATATGGTAGCATGGCTGTTGTTTGTAGACAGAGAAGACACGTAAAACATTATTAAGTGTCCAATATTAACAATACATGTATAGCAAAATACATTACGTGTTGTTACCTGGAGAGGTTTGATCATGTCTCACCTCCTTTTTCAACCAAATCGACGGTAATAACTCTTGTAGTGAGGGATCAACATTTAACCACACATGGCCGGCCCTACAGGAACAAATTTTGTGTCGATGCCTGTCTGTCATAAACTGCCCGGCTATTTTTCCGTGTACTCTGCACTGCAGGCAGGGGCTGGAGTGGGTCAGGGACTCAGGGTTTCAATTGACAAGTGCATTATCAACAGCCTTCATTTTCACGTGCATGAAATCTATAAGCTTAACTACTGAACATACAGGCCTATGTATCCCCCACACACAATCATAATTACTCACATCACTAGTATCACAGGGTCAGGGTTTCAATTGACAAGTGCATTATCAACAGCCTTGCATTTTCACGTGCATGAAATCTATTAGCTTAACTACTGAACATACAGGCCTATGTAGCCCCCCCACACACACACTCATAATTACTCACATCACTAGTATCACAGGGTCAGGGTTTCAATTGACAAGTGCGTTATCAAAAAATTAATTAAGATTTGTTCCAAGTCCACCATGTTACAATACTGATAATAACAATAAAAACTTTTTAGACTGCAACAAGTCTGTTCTAAAACATTGTATTTATTTGGATAATGAATTGAAATTCAAAATCATATTTGCTACACAAATTAAAATTATTTGAAGTTTGAAAAATAAAGTGGATATAATAATGTCCAATATGAAAGAATTTGATGTTATGAGTAAGTTATAGAATGGAGGAATAATGGCGGTTAGCAAGCACAGCAAAAATTTCGACCTAATTTAAGATTTAATGACATTGACGAGTCACGATTTCTTGCACTTTCTAGAGTTTAAACATAAAGTTATAAAGGCCCTTCCACTAATAGGCCTGGGCGATGCATGAATTCCCAATTGAAAACTGTGAAATAGATTTTGGTACTATTACAACAAAAAATGTCATATGAGAGAAAATGTACCATTTTGAAGCATCAAACCCTAAAAAGTACTTTTTTGGCTATATAACTTGATCAATTTCAGCGATTTTAATGCAGTCTTTACAGATGCCATGCAAACAAATAGCTACTCGTCGTATTTCCAAGTATCGTGCAGGCCTATTTTCTCTCATAATTCCCCAAATTACTTACCAATCTGTGGAAAAAAATTCTCCCGTAGCTGGTGGTCAACCAGTTGGTCTGGACCAGTTGAAGCCTGTTGACAGAGAAGGTACGTGTAACATTTATTAAGTGTCCAATATTAACAATGATCAAAAACTCAACATAGGTTGACCTGAGATTTTTCTTGTTTTAACGCACTGAACAGTAAACACCTGAAAATGGCAGTGTTTCTGTATAGAAACGATTGCTTAAAATCATTAAAAAATACTCGATCTCTCCCATCTGTGGTACACTTGCAGGATTTGATATTACTAATCATGACCAATCCAAATTTAGCCAAAGTTATGCAAATTTCTGCTCATTTTAATGCCTACTTTAATCTATGCATGGTTTTTTTTCTGAGAAATGCATTCAGGGCGCACAACCGTATAATACTATTTGGTGGTGTGAAATCTGAACGCACTGAACAGTGAACACCTGAAAATGGCAGTGCGCCCTTGAAGCTGAAAGTTACAATATGGTAGGGCGAATATTTACTAAAAACCGAAGCCGTGCGTATGAATTTTGGTACTATTACAACAAAAATGTTACATAATGAGAGAAAATATACCATTTTGAGGCATCAAACCCTAAAAAGTACTTTTTGGCTATATAACTTGATCAATTTTAGCGATTTTGATGCAGTCTTTTCAGATGCCATGCAAACAAATAGCTACTCGTTGTATTTCCAAGTATCGTGCAGGCCTATTTTCTCTCATAATTTCCCAAATTACTTACCAATCTGTGGAAAAAAAATCTCCCGTAGCTGGTGGTCAACCAGTTGGTCTGGACCAGTTGAAGCCTGTTGACAGAGAAGGTACGTGCAACATTTATTAAGTGTCCAATATTAACAATGATCAAAAACTCAACATAGGTTGACCTGAGATTTTTCTTGTTTTAACGCACTGAACAGTAAACACCTGAAAATGGCAGTGTTTCTGTATAGAAACGACTGCTTAAAATCATTACATTACGTTTTGTTACCTGGAGAGGTTTGATCATTTCTCACCTCCTTTTTCAACCAAATCGACGGTAATAACTCTTGTAGTGAGGGATCAAGATTTAACCACAAATTGCCTCAGGTAAAACTCACTTTCTGGGAACTAAATACCACACAAGGTCATTTTACCATTTGTGTTATATATACTGCCAATAGCTATATGATATCCTTGTGATCTGGTCAACTCATTGACATGTACCAACCTCAGGAGGGAATTCAATGTTTGATCAATTCTCTCCAGGCAGTGAAACGCAATGTATTTTTGAAGTACAACACATTTTGAAAGCTAAGTCAAATGTACATTCAAAGTTGGACCCTGCTCGTTTTTCATTGACAATCTAATATCCAGGCCTAAATGAGGATTAAATATGAATCCGATTCCAATTGCTTGTTTAAGTCTTTTCTGTATTTCTGTAAACATGGTAAATAACATGCCACTTTTCGAAACAATGATAATTGCCCGAAAGGTATCGGGAGATTCCGTTTTACAGGTGTGCACCCTAGAGCTATTTATATCAAACGTGTAGGCCTACATGTTATATCATAAATCATAAATTTGGATACTGGTAAACTTTGCTTTGTTTCCAATTTAATCATGTATCTTGACTATGCAAATAAGCTAATTAACATGGTATCATTTTCAGCATTTTTGCATTACCAAATTTGTTTCACTTACTGTTTCATTTGCAACTGCTTTAGGCTTTGATTGAAAATTGTGCACTCACCCACATGTTGTGCTCCTCCAATTCTCAATTACCGATGGTGCACCCAGCTCTTCCCTAATTAGCGACTCCAATCCTCATTTTCGCCAGCCATCCAAAATACCACAAAAATAAAACCACAAAGAGAAATGTTATTACATTTAAGAGAATTTAATGTGAACACCACCAAATCAAGCTCCTATTCTTTCATATGTCAAAAGGTACTCAAGGTTTCGGATCAATGTCGATTTTGCATGAACGAGGAGCCATTTCTTTTGGTGGCATCTGAAAAGACTGCTTTAAAATCACTGAATTTGGCCAAGCAATATAGCTAAAAAGAGTACATTTTGGGTTCTGAAATCCCCATTAAAAACTGTAATAGATACATAGTAGGAACCATAATTAGCAAAATTACTTACCAATCTGTGGAAAGAAATTATCCCGTAGCAGGTCAACGGTTTAGAACTGAAAGCTGGCGAAGCTTCAGATGCATAGCACCCGAACTGGCGGGCCCAACCAGCGGAGCATGGGTCTAACTACTAAATAGAATCCCCAACCTGGATGCAACAGCCCACAGTGGCTATCCAGGCGCAGCTTAAAAGCTCCTGCTCCTGCTTCGATATCAGTTAATTCCGCCAACAATGGTTTGGTCTAGTTGATATGGTAGCATGGCTGTTGTTTGTAGACAGAGAAGACACGTAAAACATTATTAAGTGTCCAATATTAACAATACATGTATAGCAAAATACATTACGTGTTGTTACCTGGAGAGGTTTGATCATGTCTCACCTCCTTTTTCAACCAAATCGACGGTAATAACTCTTGTAGTGAGGGATCAACATTTAACCACACATGGCCGGCCCTACAGGAACAAATTTTGTGTCGATGCCTGTCTGTCATAAACTGCCCGGCTATTTTTCCGTGTACTCTGCACTGCAGGCAGGGGCTGGAGTGGGTCAGGGACTCAGGGTTTCAATTGACAAGTGCATTATCAACAGCCTTCATTTTCACGTGCATGAAATCTATAAGCTTAACTACTGAACATACAGGCCTATGTATCCCCCACACACAATCATAATTACTCACATCACTAGTATCACAGGGTCAGGGTTTCAATTGACAAGTGCATTATCAACAGCCTTGCATTTTCACGTGCATGAAATCTATTAGCTTAACTACTGAACATACAGGCCTATGTATCCCCCACACACACACTCATAATTACTCACATCACTAGTATCACAGGGTCAGGGTTTCAATTGACAAGTGCGTTATCAAAAAATTAATTAAGATTTGTTCCAAGTCCACCATGTTACAATACTGATAATAACAATAAAAACTTTTTAGACTGCAACAAGTCTGTTCTAAAACATTGTATTTATTTGGATAATGAATTGAAATTCAAAATCATATTTGCTACACAAATTAAAATTATTTGAAGTTTGAAAAATAAAGTGGATATAATAATGTCCAATATGAAAGAATTTGATGTTATGAGTAAGTTATAGAATGGAGGAATAATGGCGGTTAAGCACAGCAAAAATTTCGAGCTAATTTAAGATTTAATGACATTGACGAGTCACGATTTCTTGCACTTTCTAGAGTTTAAACATAAAGTTATAAAGGCCCTTCCACTAATAGGCCTGGGCGATGCATGAATTCCCCATTGAAAACTGTGAAATAGATTTTGGTACTATTAAAACAAAAAATGTCATATGAGAGAAAATGTACCATTTTGAAGCATCAAACCCTAAAAAGTACTTTTTGGCTATCCAAAATACCACAAAATAAAACCACAAAGAGAAATGTTATTACATTTAAGAGAATTTAATGTGAACACCACCAAATCAAGCTCCAATTCTTTCATATGTCAAAAGGTACTCAAGGTTTCGGATCAATGTCGATTTTGCATGAACGAGGAGCCATTTCTTTTGGTGGCATCTGAAAAGACTGCTTTAAAATCACTGAATTTGGCCAAGCAATATAGCTAAAAAGAGTACATTTTGGGTTCTGAAATCCCCATTAAAAACTGTAATAGATACATAGTAGGAACCATAATTAGCAAAATTACTTACCAATCTGTGGAAAGAAATTATCCCGTAGCAGGTCAACGGTTTAGAACTGAAAGCTGGCGAAGCTTCAGATGCATAGCACCCGAACTGGCGGGCCCAACCAGCGGAGCATGGGTCTAACTACTAAATAGAATCCCCAACCTGGATGCAACAGCCCACAGTGGCTATCCAGGCGCAGCTTAAAAGCTCCTGCTCCTGCTTCGATATCAGTTAATTCCGCCAACAATGGTTTGGTCTAGTTGATATGGTAGCATGGCTGTTGTTTGTAGACAGAGAAGACACGTAAAACATTATTAAGTGTCCAATATTAACAATACATGTATAGCAAAATACATTACGTGTTGTTACCTGGAGAGGTTTGATCATGTCTCACCTCCTTTTTCAACCAAATCGACGGTAATAACTCTTGTAGTGAGGGATCAACATTTAACCACACATGGCCGGCCCTACAGGAACAAATTTTGTGTCGATGCCTGTCTGTCATAAACTGCCCGGCTATTTTTCCGTGTACTCTGCACTGCAGGCAGGGGCTGGAGTGGGTCAGGGACTCAGGGTTTCAATTGACAAGTGCATTATCAACAGCCTTCATTTTCACGTGCATGAAATCTATAAGCTTAACTACTGAACATACAGGCCTATGTATCCCCCCACACACAATCATAATTACTCACATCACTAGTATCACAGGGTCAGGGTTTCAATTGACAAGTGCATTATCAACAGCCTTGCATTTTCACGTGCATGAAATCTATTAGCTTAACTACTGAACATACAGGCCTATGTATCCCCCACACACACACTCATAATTACTCACATCACTAGTATCACAGGGTCAGGGTTTCAATTGACAAGTGCGTTATCAAAAAATTAATTAAGATTTGTTCCAAGTCCACCATGTTACAATACTGATAATAACAATAAAAACTTTTTAGACTGCAACAAGTCTGTTCTAAAACATTGTATTTATTTGGATAATGAATTGGAAATTCAAAATCATATTTGCTACACAAATTAAAATTATTTGAAGTTTGAAAAATAAAGTGGATATAATAATGTCCAATATGAAAGAATTTGATGTTATGAGTAAGTTATAGAATGGAGGAATAATGGCGGTTAAGCACAGCAAAAATTTCGAGCTAATTTAAGATTTAATGACATTGACGAGTCACGATTTCTTGCACTTTCTAGAGTTTAAACATAAAGTTATAAAGGCCCTTCCACTAATAGGCCTGGGCGATGCATGAATTCCCCATTGAAAACTGTGAAATAGATTTTGGTACTATTACAACAAAAAATGTCATATGAGAGAAAATGTACCATTTTGAAGCATCAAACCCTAAAAAGTACTTTTTTGGCTATCCAAAATACCACAAAAATTAAACCACAAAGAGAAATGTTATTACATTTAAGAGAATTTAATGTGAACACCACCAAATCAAGCTCCTATTCTTTCATATGTCAAAAGGTACTCAAGGTTTCGGATCAATGTCGATTTTGCATGAACGAGGAGCCATTTCTTTTGGTGGCATCTGAAAAGACTGCTTTAAAATCACTGAATTTGGCCAAGCAATATAGCTAAAAAGAGTACATTTTGGGTTCTGAAATCCCCATTAAAAACTGTAATAGATACATAGTAGGAACCATAATTAGCAAAATTACTTACCAATCTGTGGAAAGAAATTATCCCCAGCATCAACGGTTTAGAACTGAAAGCTGGCGAAGCTTCAGATGCATAGCACCCGAACTGGCGGGCCCAACCAGCGGAGCATGGGTCTAACTACTAAATAGAATCCCCAACCTGGATGCAACAGCCCACAGTGGCTATCCAGGCGCAGCTTAAAAGCTCCTGCTCCTGCTTCGATATCAGTTAATTCCGCCAACAATGGTTTGGTCTAGTTGATATGGTAGTATGGCTGTTGTTTGTAGACAGAGAAGACACGTAAAACATTATTAAGTGTCCAATATTAACAATACATGTATAGCAAAATACATTACGTGTTGTTACCTGGAGAGGTTTGATCATGTCTCACCTCCTTTTTCAACCAAATCGACGGTAATAACTCTTGTAGTGAGGGATCAACATTTAACCACACATGGCCGGCCCTACAGGAACAAATTTTGTGTCGATGCCTGTCTGTCATAAACTGCCCGGCTATTTCCGTGTACTCTGCACTGCAGGCAGGGGCTGGAGTGGGTCAGGGACTCAGGGTTTCAATTGACAAGTGCATTATCAACAGCCTTCATTTTCACGTGCATGAAATCTATAAGCTTAACTACTGAACATACAGGCCTATGTATCCCCCACACACAATCATAATTACTCACATCACTAGTATCACAGGGTCAGGGTTTCAATTGACAAGTGCATTATCAACAGCCTTGCATTTTCACGTGCATGAAATCTATTAGCTTAACTACTGAACATACAGGCCTATGTATCCCCCACACACACACACTCATAATTACTCACATCACTAGTATCACAGGGTCAGGGTTTCAATTGACAAGTGCGTTATCAAAAAATTAATTAAGATTTGTTCCAAGTCCACCATGTTACAATACTGATAATAACAATAAAAACTTTTTAGACTGCAACAAGTCTGTTCTAAAACATTGTATTTATTTATTCAAAATCATATTTGCTACACAAATTAAAATTATTTGAAGTTTGAAAAATAAAGTGGATATAATAATGTCCAATATGAAAGAATTTGATGTTATGAGTAAGTTATAGAATGGAGGAATAATGGCGGTTAAGCACAGCAAAAATTTCGAGCTAATTTAAGATTTAATGACATTGACGAGTCACGATTTCTTGCACTTTCTAGAGTTTAAACATAAAGTTATAAAGGCCCTTCCACTAATAGGCCTGGGCGATGCATGAATTCCCCATTGAAAACTGTGAAATAGATTTTGGTACTATTACAACAAAAATGTCATATGAGAGAAAATGTACCATTTTGAAGCATCAAACCCTAAAAAGTACTTTTTGGCTATATAACTTGATCAATTTCAGCGATTTTAATGCAGTCTTTACAGATGCCATGCAAACAAATAGCTACTCGTCGTATTTCCAAGTATCGTGCAGGCCTATTTTCTCTCATAATTCCCCAAATTACTTACCAATCTGTGGAAAAAAAATCTCCCGTAGCTGGTGGTCAACCAGTTGGTCTGGACCAGTTGAAGCCTGTTGACAGAGAAGGTACGTGCAACATTTATTAAGTGTCCAATATTAACAATGATCAAAAACTCAACATAGGTTGATCTGAGATTTTTCTTGTTTTAACGCACTGAACAGTAAACACCTGAAAATGGCAGTGTTTCTGTATAGAAACGACTGCTTAAAATCATTACATTACGTTTTGTTACCTGGAGAGGTTTGATCATTTCTCACCTCCTTTTTCAACCAAATCGACGGTAATAACTCTTGTAGTGAGGGATCAAGATTTAACCACAAATTGCCTCAGGTAAAACTCACTTTCTGGGAACTAAATACCACACAAGGTCATTTTTACCATTTGTGTTATATATACTGCCAATAGCTATATGATATCCTTGTGATCTGGTCAACTCATTGACATGTACCAACCTCAGGAGGGAATTCAATTTTTTATTAATTCTCTCCAGGCAGTGAAACGCAATGTATTTTTGAAGTACAACACATTTTGAAAGCTAAGTCAAATGTACATTCAAAGTTGGACCCTGCTCGTTTTTCATTGACAATCTAATATCCAGGCCTAAATGAGGATTAAATATGAATCCGATTCCAATTGCTTGTTTAAGTCTTTTCTGTATTTCTGTAAACATGGTAAATAACATGCCACTTTTCGAAACAATGATAATTGCCCGAAAGGTATCGGGAGATTCCTTTTACAGGTGTGCACCCTAGAGCTATTTATATCAAACGTGTAGGCCTACATGTTATATCATAAATCATAAATTTGGATACTGGTAAACTTTGCTTTGTTTCCAATTTAATCATGTATCTTGACTATGCAAATAAGCTAATTAACATGGTATCATTTTCAGCATTTTTGCATTACCAAATTTGTTTCACTTACTGTTTCATTTGCAACTGCTTTAGGCTTTGATTGAAAATTGTGCACTCACCCACATGTTGTGCTCCTCCAATTCTCAATTACCGATGGTGCACCCAGCTCTTCCCTAATTAGCGACTCCAATCCTCATTTTCGCCAGCCATCCAAAATACCACAAAAATAAAACCACAAAGAGAAATGTTATTACATTTAAGAGAATTTAATGTGAACACCACCAAATCAAGCTCCTATTCTTTCATATGTCAAAAGGTACTCAAGGTTTCGGATCAATGTCGATTTTGCATGAACGAGGAGCCATTTCTTTTGGTGGCATCTGAAAAGACTGCTTTAAAATCACTGAATTTGGCCAAGCAATATAGCTAAAAAGAGTACATTTTGGGTTCTGAAATCCCCATTAAAAACTGTAATAGATACATAGTAGGAACCATAATTAGCAAAATTACTTACCAATCTGTGGAAAGAAATTATCCCGTAGCAGGTCAACGGTTTAGAACTGAAAGCTGGCGAAGCTTCAGATGCATAGCACCCGAACTGGCGGGCCCAACCAGCGGAGCATGGGTCTAACTACTAAATAGAATCCCCAACCTGGATGCAACAGCCCACAGTGGCTATCCAGGCGCAGCTTAAAAGCTCCTGCTCCTGCTTCGATATCAGTTAATTCCGCCAACAATGGTTTGGTCTAGTTGATATGGTAGCATGGCTGTTGTTTGTAGACAGAGAAGACACGTAAAACATTATTAAGTGTCCAATATTAACAATACATGTATAGCAAAATACATTACGTGTTGTTACCTGGAGAGGTTTGATCATGTCTCACCTCCTTTTTCAACCAAATCGACGGTAATAACTCTTGTAGTGAGGGATCAACATTTAACCACACATGGCCGGCCCTACAGGAACAAATTTTGTGTCGATGCCTGTCTGTCATAAACTGCCCGGCTATTTTTCCGTGTACTCTGCACTGCAGGCAGGGGCTGGAGTGGGTCAGGGACTCAGGGTTTCAATTGACAAGTGCATTATCAACAGCCTTCATTTTCACGTGCATGAAATCTATAAGCTTAACTACTGAACATACAGGCCTATGTATCCCCCACACACAATCATAATTACTCACATCACTAGTATCACAGGGTCAGGGTTTCAATTGACAAGTGCATTATCAACAGCCTTGCATTTTCACGTGCATGAAATCTATTAGCTTAACTACTGAACATACAGGCCTATGTATCCCCCCACACACACACTCATAATTACTCACATCACTAGTATCACAGGGTCAGGGTTTCAATTGACAAGTGCGTTATCAAAAAATTAATTAAGATTTGTTCCAAGTCCACCATGTTACAATACTGATAATAACAATAAAAACTTTTTAGACTGCAACAAGTCTGTTCTAAAACATTGTATTTATTTGGATAATGAATTGAAATTCAAAATCATATTTGCTACACAAATTAAAATTATTTGAAGTTTGAAAAATAAAGTGGATATAATAATGTCCAATATGAAAGAATTTGATGTTATGAGTAAGTTATAGAATGGAGGAATAATGGCGGTTAAGCACAGCAAAAATTTCGAGCTAATTTAAGATTTAATGACATTGACGAGTCACGATTTCTTGCACTTTCTAGAGTTTAAACATAAAGTTATAAAGGCCCTTCCACTAATAGGCCTGGGCGATGCATGAATTCCCCATTGAAAACTGTGAAATAGATTTTGGTACTATTACAACAAAAAATGTCATATGAGAGAAAATGTACCATTTTGAAGCATCAAACCCTAAAAAGTACTTTTTGGCTATCCAAAATACCACAAAAATTAAACCACAAAGAGAAATGTTATTACATTTAAGAGAATTTAATGTGAACACCACCAAATCAAGCTCCTATTCTTTCATATGTCAAAAGGTACTCAAGGTTTCGGATCAATGTCGATTTTGCATGAACGAGGAGCCATTTCTTTTGGTGGCATCTGAAAAGACTGCTTTAAAATCACTGAATTTGGCCAAGCAATATAGCTAAAAAGAGTACATTTTGGGTTCTGAAATCCCCATTAAAAACTGTAATAGATACATAGTAGGAACCATAATTAGCAAAATTACTTACCAATCTGTGGAAAGAAATTATCCCGTAGCAGGTCAACGGTTTAGAACTGAAAGCTGGCGAAGCTTCAGATGCATAGCACCCGAACTGGCGGGCCCAACCAGCGGAGCATGGGTCTAACTACTAAATAGAATCCCCAACCTGGATGCAACAGCCCACAGTGGCTATCCAGGCGCAGCTTAAAAGCTCCTGCTCCTGCTTCGATATCAGTTAATTCCGCCAACAATGGTTTGGTCTAGTTGATATGGTAGCATGGCTGTTGTTTGTAGACAGAGAAGACACGTAAAACATTATTAAGTGTCCAATATTAACAATACATGTATAGCAAAATACATTACGTGTTGTTACCTGGAGAGGTTTGATCATGTCTCACCTCCTTTTTCAACCAAATCGACGGTAATAACTCTTGTAGTGAGGGATCAACATTTAACCACACATGGCCGGCCCTACAGGAACAAATTTTGTGTCGATGCCTGTCTGTCATAAACTGCCCGGCTATTTTTCCGTGTACTCTGCACTGCAGGCAGGGGCTGGAGTGGGTCAGGGACTCAGGGTTTCAATTGACAAGTGCATTATCAACAGCCTTCATTTTCACGTGCATGAAATCTATAAGCTTAACTACTGAACATACAGGCCTATGTATCCCCCACACACAATCATAATTACTCACATCACTAGTATCACAGGGTCAGGGTTTCAATTGACAAGTGCATTATCAACAGCCTTGCATTTTCACGTGCATGAAATCTATTAGCTTAACTACTGAACATACAGGCCTATGTATCCCCCCACACACACACTCATAATTACTCACATCACTAGTATCACAGGGTCAGGGTTTCAATTGACAAGTGCGTTATCAAATAATTAATTAAGATTTGTTCCAAGTCCACCATGTTACAATACTGATAATAACAATAAAAACTTTTTAGACTGCAACAAGTCTGTTCTAAAACATTGTATTTATTTGGATAATGAATTGAAATTCAAAATCATATTTGCTACACAAATTAAAATTATTTGAAGTTTGAAAAATAAAGTGGATATAATAATGTCCAATATGAAAGAATTTGATGTTATGAGTAAGTTATAGAATGGAGGAATAATGGCGGTTAAGCACAGCAAAAATTTCGACCTAATTTAAGATTTAATGACATTGACGAGTCACGATTTCTTGCACTTTCTAGAGTTTAAACATAAAGTTATAAAGGCCCTTCCACTAATAGGCCTGGGCGATGCATGAATTCCCCATTGAAAACTGTGAAATAGATTTTGGTACTATTACAAAAAAAAATGTCATATGAGAGAAAATGTACCATTTTGAAGCATCAAACCCTAAAAAGTACTTTTTGGCTATATAACTTGATCAATTTCAGCGATTTTAATGCAGTCTTTACAGATGCCATGCAAACAAATAGCTACTCGTCGTATTTCCAAGTATCGTGCAGGCCTATTTTCTCTCATAATTCCCCAAATTACTTACCAATCTGTGGAAAAAAATTCTCCCGTAGCTGGTGGTCAACCAGTTGGTCTGGACCAGTTGAAGCCTGTTGACAGAGAAGGTACGTGTAACATTTATTAAGTGTCCAATATTAAACAATGATCAAAAACTCAACATAGGTTGACCTGAGATTTTTCTTGTTTTAACGCACTGAACAGTAAACACCTGAAAATGGCAGTGTTTCTGTATAGAAACGATTGCTTAAAATCATTAAAAATACTCGATCTCTCCCATCTGTGGTACACTTGCAGGATTTGATATTACTAATCATGACCAATCCAAATTTAGCCAAAGTTATGCAAATTTCTGCTCATTTTAATGCCTACTTTAATCTATGCATGGTTTTTTCTGAGAAATGCATTCAGGGCGCACAACCGTATAATACTATTTGGTGGTGTGAAATCTGAACGCACTGAACAGTGAACACCTGAAAATGGCAGTGCGCCCTTGAAGCTGAAAGTTACAATATGGTAGGGCGAATATTTACTAAAAACCGAAGCCGTGCGTATGAATTTTGGTACTATTACAACAAAAATGTTACATAATGAGAGAAAATATACCATTTTGAGGCATCAAACCCTAAAAAGTACTTTTTGGCTATATAACTTGATCAATTTTAGCGATTTTGATGCAGTCTTTTCAGATGCCATGCAAACAAATAGCTACTCGTTGTATTTCCAAGTATCGTGCAGGCCTATTTTCTCTCATAATTTCCCAAATTACTTACCAATCTGTGGAAAAAAAAATCTCCCGTAGCTGGTGGTCAACCAGTTGGTCTGGACCAGTTGAAGCCTGTTGACAGAGAAGGTACGTGCAACATTTATTAAGTGTCCAATATTAACAATGATCAAAAACTCAACATAGGTTGACCTGAGATTTTTCTTGTTTTAACGCACTGAACAGTAAACACCTGAAAATGGCAGTGTTTCTGTATAGAAACGACTGCTTAAAATCATTACATTACGTTTTGTTACCTGGAGAGGTTTGATCATGTCTCACCTCCTTTTCAACCAAATCGACGGTAATAACTCTTGTAGTGAGGGATCAACATTTAACCACACATGGCCGGCCCTACAGGAACAAATTTTGTGTCGATGCCTGTCTGTCATAAACTGCCCGGCTATTTTTCCGTGTACTCTGCACTGCAGGCAGGGGCTGGAGTGGGTCAGGGACTCAGGGTTTCAATTGACAAGTGCATTATCAACAGCCTTCATTTTCACGTGCATGAAATCTATAAGCTTAACTACTGAACATACAGGCCTATGTATCCCCCACACACAATCATAATTACTCACATCACTAGTATCACAGGGTCAGGGTTTCAATTGACAAGTGCATTATCAACAGCCTTGCATTTTCACGTGCATGAAATCTATTAGCTTAACTACTGAACATACAGGCCTATGTATCCCCCACACACACACACTCATAATTACTCACATCACTAGTATCACAGGGTCAGGGTTTCAATTGACAAGTGCGTTATCAAAAATTAATTAAGATTTGTTCCAAGTCCACCATGTTACAATACTGATAATAACAATAAAAACTTTTTAGACTGCAACAAGTCTGTTCTAAAACATTGTATTTATTTGGATAATGAATTGGAAATTCAAAATCATATTTGCTACACAAATTAAAATTATTTGAAGTTTGAAAAATAAAGTGGATATAATAATGTCCAATATGAAAGAATTTGATGTTATGAGTAAGTTATAGAATGGAGGAATAATTTCGAGCTAATTTAAGATTTAATGACATTGACGAGTCACGATTTCTTGCACTTTCTAGAGTTTAAACATAAAGTTATAAAGGCCCTTCCACTAATAGGCCTGGGCGATGCATGAATTCCCAATTGAAAACTGTGAAATAGATTTTGGTACTATTACAACAAAAAATGTCATATGAGAGAAAATGTACCATTTTGAAGCATCAAACCCTAAAAAGTACTTTTTTGGCTATATAACTTGATCAATTTCAGCGATTTTAATGCAGTCTTTACAGATGCCATGCAAACAAATAGCTACTCGTCGTATTTCCAAGTATCGTGCAGGCCTATTTTCTCTCATAATTCCCCAAATTACTTACCAATCTGTGGAAAAAAAATTCTCCCGTAGCTGGTGGTCAACCAGTTGGTCTGGACCAGTTGAAGCCTGTTGACAGAGAAGGTACGTGTAACATTTATTAAGTGTCCAATATTAACAATGATCAAAAACTCAACATAGGTTGACCTGAGATTTTTCTTGTTTTAACGCACTGAACAGTAAACACCTGAAAATGGCAGTGTTTCTGTATAGAAACGATTGCTTGAAATCATTAAAAATACTCGATCTCCCATCTGTGGTACACTTGCAGGATTTGATATTACTAATCATGACCAATCCAAATTTAGCCAAAGTTATGCAAATTTCTGCTCATTTTAATGCCTACTTTAATCTATGCATGGTTTTTTCTGAGAAATGCATTCAGGGCGCACAACCGTATAATACTATTTGGTGGTGTGAAATCTGAACGCACTGAACAGTGAACACCTGAAAATGGCAGTGCGCCCTTGAAGCTGAAAGTTACAATATGGTAGGGCGAATATTTACTAAAAACCGAAGCCGTGCGTATGAATTTTGGTACTATTACAACAAAAATGTTACATAATGAGAGAAAATATACCATTTTGAGGCATCAAACCCTAAAAGTACTTTTTGGCTATATAACTTGATCAATTTTAGCGATTTTGATGCAGTCTTTTCAGATGCCATGCAAACAAATAGCTACTCGTTGTATTTCCAAGTATCGTGCAGGCCTATTTTCTCTCATAATTTCCCAAATTACTTACCAATCTGTGGAAAAAAAATCTCCCGTAGCTGGTGGTCAACCAGTTGGTCTGGACCAGTTGAAGCCTGTTGACAGAGAAGGTACGTGCAACATTTATTAAGTGTCCAATATTAACAATGATCAAAAACTCAACATAGGTTGACCTGAGATTTTTCTTGTTTTAACGCACTGAACAGTAAACACCTGAAAATGGCAGTGTTTCTGTATAGAAACGACTGCTTAAAATCATTACATTACGTTTTGTTACCTGGAGAGGTTTGATCATTTCTCACCTCCTTTTTCAACCAAATCGACGGTAATAACTCTTGTAGTGAGGGATCAAGATTTAACCACAAATTGCCTCAGGTAAAACTCACTTTCTGGGAACTAAATACCACACAAGGTCATTTTTTACCATTTGTGTTATATATACTGCCAATAGCTATCCTTGTGATCTGGTCAACTCATTGACATGTACCAACCTCAGGAGGGAATTCAATTTTTGATCAATTCTCTCCAGGCAGTGAAACGCAATGTATTTTTGAAGTACAACACATTTTGAAAGCTAAGTCAAATGTACATTCAAAGTTGGACCCTGCTCGTTTTTCATTGACAATCTAATATCCAGGCCTAAATGAGGATTAAATATGAATCCGATTCCAATTGCTTGTTTAAGTCTTTTCTGTATTTCTGTAAACATGGTAAATAACATGCCACTTTTCGAAACAATGATAATTGCCCGAAAGGTATCGGGAGATTCCTTTTTACAGGTGTGCACCCTAGAGCTATTTATATCAAACGTGTAGGCCTACATGTTATATCATAAATCATAAATTTGGATACTGGTAAACTTTGCTTTGTTTCCAATTTAATCATGTATCTTGACTATGCAAATAAGCTAATTAACATGGTATCATTTTCAGCATTTTTGCATTACCAAATTTGTTTCACTTACTGTTTCATTTGCAACTGCTTTAGGCTTTGATTGAAAATTGTGCACTCACCCACATGTTGTGCTCCTCCAATTCTCAATTACCGATGGTGCACCCAGCTCTTCCCTAATTAGCGACTCCAATCCTCATTTTCGCCAGCCATCCAAAATACCACAAAAATAAAACCACAAAGAGAAATGTTATTACATTTAAGAGAATTTAATGTGAACACCACCAAATCAAGCTCCTATTCTTTCATATGTCAAAAGGTACTCAAGGTTTCGGATCAATGTCGATTTTGCATGAACGAGGAGCCATTTCTTTTGGTGGCATCTGAAAAGACTGCTTTAAAATCACTGAATTTGGCCAAGCAATATAGCTAAAAAGAGTACATTTTGGGTTCTGAAATCCCCATTAAAAACTGTAATAGATACATAGTAGGAACCATAATTAGCAAAATTACTTACCAATCTGTGGAAAGAAATTATCCCGTAGCAGGTCAACGGTTTAGAACTGAAAGCTGGCGAAGCTTCAGATGCATAGCACCCGAACTGGCGAGCCCAACCAGCGGAGCATGGGTCTAACTACTAAATAGAATCCCCAACCTGGATGCAACAGCCCACAGTGGCTATCCAGGCGCAGCTTAAAAGCTCCTGCTCCTGCTTCGATATCAGTTAATTCCGCCAACAATGGTTTGGTCTAGTTGATATGGTAGCATGGCTGTTGTTTGTAGACAGAGAAGACACGTAAAACATTATTAAGTGTCCAATATTAACAATACATGTATAGCAAAATACATTACGTGTTGTTACCTGGAGAGGTTTGATCATGTCTCACCTCCTTTTTCAACCAAATCGACGGTAATAACTCTTGTAGTGAGGGATCAACATTTAACCACACATGGCCGGCCCTACAGGAACAAATTTTGTGTCGATGCCTGTCTGTCATAAACTGCCCGGCTATTTTTCCGTGTACTCTGCACTGCAGGCAGGGGCTGGAGTGGGTCAGGGACTCAGGGTTTCAATTGACAAGTGCATTATCAACAGCCTTCATTTTCACGTGCATGAAATCTATAAGCTTAACTACTGAACATACAGGCCTATGTATCCCCCCACACTCATAATTACTCACATCACTAGTATCACAGGGTCAGGGTTTCAATTGACAAGTGCATTATCAACAGCCTTGCATTTTCACGTGCATGAAATCTATTAGCTTAACTACTGAACATACAGGCCTGTGTATCCCCCCCACACACACACTCATAATTACTCACATCACTAGTATCACAGGGTCAGGGTTTCAATTGACAAGTGCGTTATCAAAAAATTAATTAAGATTTGTTCCAAGTCCACCATGTTACAATACTGATAATAACAATAAAAACTTTTTAGACTGCAACAAGTCTGTTCTAAAACATTGTATTTATTTGGATAATGAATTGAAATTCAAAATCATATTTGCTACACAAATTAAAATTATTTGAAGTTTGAAAAATAAAGTGGATATAATAATGTCCAATATGAAAGAATTTGATGTTATGAGTAAGTTATAGAATGGAGGAATAATGGCGGTTAAGCACAGCAAAAATTTCGACCTAAAAATTTAAGATTTAATGACATTGACGAGTCACGATTTCTTGCACTTTCTAGAGTTTAAACATAAAGTTATAAAGGCCCTTCCACTAATAGGCCTGGGCGATGCATGAATTCCCCATTGAAAACTGTGAAATAGATTTTGGTACTATTACAACAAAAATGTCATATGAGAGAAAATGTACCATTTTGAAGCATCAAACCCTAAAAAGTACTTTTTGGCTATCCAAAATACCACAAAAATAAAACCACAAAGAGAAATGTTATTACATTTAAGAGAATTTAATGTGAACACCACCAAATCAAGCTCCTATTCTTTCATATGTCAAAAGGTACTCAAGGTTTCGGATCAATGTCGATTTTGCATGAACGAGGAGCCATTTCTTTTGGTGGCATCTGAAAAGACTGCTTTAAAATCACTGAATTTGGCTAAGCAATATAGCTAAAAAGAGTACATTTTGGGTTCTGAAATCCCCATTAAAAACTGTAATAGATACATAGTAGGAACCATAATTAGCAAAATTACTTACCAATCTGTGGAAAGAAATTATCCCGTAGCAGGTCAACGGTTTAGAACTGAAAGCTGGCGAAGCTTCAGATGCATAGCACCCGAACTGGCGGGCCCAACCAGCGGAGCATGGGTCTAACTACTAAATAGAATCCCCAACCTGGATGCAACAGCCCACAGTGGCTATCCAGGCGCAGCTTAAAAGCTCCTGCTCCTGCTTCGATATCAGTTAATTCCGCCAACAATGGTTTGGTCTAGTTGATATGGTAGCATGGCTGTTGTTTGTAGACAGAGAAGACACGTAAAACATTATTAAGTGTCCAATATTAACAATACATGAATAGCAAAATACATTACGTGTTGTTACCTGGAGAGGTTTGATCATGTCTCACCTCCTTTTTCAACCAAATCGACGGTAATAACTCTTGTAGTGAGGGATCAACATTTAACCACACATGGCCGGCCCTACAGGAACAAATTTTGTGTCGATGCCTGTCTGTCATAAACTGCCCGGCTATTTTTCCGTGTACTCTGCACTGCAGGCAGGGGCTGGAGTGGGTCAGGGACTCAGGGTTTCAATTGACAAGTGCATTATCAACAGCCTTCATTTTCACGTGCATGAAATCTATAAGCTTAACTACTGAACATACAGGCCTATGTATCCCCCACACACAATCATAATTACTCACATCACTAGTATCACAGGGTCAGGGTTTCAATTGACAAGTGCATTATCAACAGCCTTGCATTTTCACGTGCATGAAATCTATTAGCTTAACTACTGAACATACAGGCCTATGTATCCCCCCCACACACACACTCATAATTACTCACATCACTAGTATCACAGGGTCAGGGTTTCAATTGACAAGTGCGTTATCAAAAATTAATTAAGATTTGTTCCAAGTCCACCATGTTACAATACTGATAATAACAATAAAAACTTTTTAGACTGCAACAAGTCTGTTCTAAAACATTGTATTTATTTGGATAATGAATTGAAATTCAAAATCATATTTGCTACACAAATTAAAATTATTTAAAGTTTGAAAAATAAAGTGGATATAATAATGTCCAATATGAAAGAATTTGATGTTATGAGTAAGTTATAGAATGGAGGAATAATGGCGGTTAAGCACAGCAAAAATTTCGACCTAATTTAAGATTTAATGACATTGACGAGTCACGATTTCTTGCACTTTCTAGAGTTTAAACATAAAGTTATAAAGGCCCTTCCACTAATAGGCCTGGGCGATGCATGAATTCCCCATTGAAAACTGTGAAATAGATTTTGGTACTATTACAACCAAAAATGTCATATGAGAGAAAATGTACCATTTTGAAGCATCAAACCCTAAAAAGTACTTTTTTGGCTATATAACTTGATCAATTTCAGCGATTTTAATGCAGTCTTTACAGATGCCATGCAAACAAATAGCTACTCGTCGTATTTCCAAGTATCGTGCAGGCCTATTTTCTCTCATAATTCCCCAAATTACTTACCAATCTGTGGAAAAAATTCTCCCGTAGCTGGTGGTCAACCAGTTGGTCTGGACCAGTTGAAGCCTGTTGACAGAGAAGGTACGTGTAACATTTATTAAGTGTCCAATATTAACAATGATCAAAAACTCAACATAGGTTGACCTGAGATTTTTCTTGTTTTAACGCACTGAACAGTAAACACCTGAAAATGGCAGTGTTTCTGTATAGAAACGATTGCTTAAAATCATTAAAAATACTCGATCTCTCCCATCTGTGGTACACTTGCAGGATTTGATATTACTAATCATGACCAATCCAAATTTAGCCAAAGTTATGCAAATTTCTGCTCATTTTAATGCCTACTTTAATCTATGCATGGTTTTTTTTGAGAAATGCATTCAGGGCGCACAACCGTATAATACTATTTGGTGGTGTGAAATCTGAACGCACTGAACAGTGAACACCTGAAAATGGCAGTGCGCCCTTGAAGCTGAAAGTTACAATATGGTAGGGCGAATATTTACTAAAAACCGAAGCCGTGCGTATGAATTTTGGTACTATTACAACAAAAATGTTACATAATGAGAGAAAATATACCATTTTGAGGCATCAAACCCTAAAAAGTACTTTTTTGGCTATATAACTTGATCAATTTTAGCGATTTTGATGCAGTCTTTTCAGATGCCATGCAAACAAATAGCTACTCGTTGTATTTCCAAGTATCGTGCAGGCCTATTTTCTCTCATAATTTCCCAAATTACTTACCAATCTGTGGAAAAAAAATCTCCCGTAGCTGGTGGTCAACCAGTTGGTCTGGACCAGTTGAAGCCTGTTGACAGAGAAGGTACGTGCAACATTTATTAAGTGTCCAATATTAACAATGATCAAAAACTCAACATAGGTTGACCTGAGATTTTTCTTGTTTTGGGAAAAAAAATCCATATCTTCAATACGAAAGGTCAAAATTTTCAATTGATCGTCGGCTTTTAATCCCACCTACATACACTTTAAGTATAAATCATCAGATTTATAAAGTTTACTTCAAGTACTGTTAAATATCAAAAATATCATTTTTAATGATTTGCCATAAAATGTGTATTAAATTGCGAATTTCAAAAAATCAAAATTATTTGATATCAGAATGACATTCTTCGTATTCAGAATGCAATTCGATATGTCTGATGTGCTCTAATGTCCCAAAATAAATACTGTCCAAACGTTCATACCCCAGCCCTTAACGGTTATGTAATTGTCGCCAAAAGAGTAACATTGTGACGTCGTGTCCAATTGAATACCTGAGTGGAAGAAGGGCCCAACTCCATCAAAACTGTTTTCGAGATATTAAGAAAAAACTTAATATTTGGAAAAGTTTTATAGACAGAATGTTTTTATCTTCAGGGGACCTTTAATACATAAACATACAATATTACATACATTCAAAATTATATATGATGTTTCCATGGTAACGGTACAGGTCTTAATACGAGCTGGCGTTGGGCTCTTCTTCCACTAATATACTGCAAGTGCCAATTCCGTAAGCAAATGTGTTATAAATAGCTACAGAAATTTGGTAATTATCCATTAATTGCACAAATAGAAGCATGTAGTATGTTAGCAAGAAAGTTTATTGTAGTGAAAAGCAGAATTCATGGATGAACAAAATTCCTCTTTAACACAATATTTGTGGATTAAGTGTAAGTGAAAGACTATTTCGAGAGTGGATTTTGGCTCATCTTTCACACACAAGGAAAAACAGTCTGCTGGCAATAAAATGCTGGGTCTAACTCATTTTCGTAAAAAATTGGAGTTGGGCCCTTCTTCCACTCAGGTAGGCCTATTCAATTTATCCCCGCTGGGGGCGAAAATGAAATTTGCTCTGATTTTGATGAATCTGATCTCAACTTATTTGTCTTATAGCAGGAATAATTTTAAATATCTTGGGTGCTTTCTTATCCAGGTAACACAACAATTTGTCAAGGTTAAATGAGTATTGTCGATTTTGATGTGTTACTGACGTAACGAAACATCTTACACAGCGCAAAGTATTATTTTTCCGATTTATCATGAAAAGACCAATAATTTGGGAACATTTTCAAGAAAATCAGAGCATTTTTCAATTTTGCTCCCTGTGGTGCCTAAATGGTGTGACCTATGACGTCACACATTTTTGCTTGTAACTCCATAGCCGTACATTGTAGATAGGTACTAGGTTAACCAAGTTCGAGCAATATTGAACTTGACCTCTGTGTAAAATTTCAACGACCTTTTCCCACCAAATAAGGGTGCTGTTGAAATGCTGCCATAGCCTACATGTATATTGATCAGCGCTATTCGATGTAGAAGTGACGTAAGGCTACCATAGCAGTAGATGAATACAATCTTGACTATATTGCCCTGCACTACAACGTTCACGCGGTAGGCCTATACCCAGTATGGACACATCACACTTCATGTCTGTACGGTAGGCCTACTAAACCAGATGTCAAAGAACACTGTAATTCCATATAGAATATTCATATCATGCTGATCACTCGCACCTGTAAGATAGGTATCTATGAAAAGAGCGGTATTGTATTCAATCTATGATTGTAGACATACACAGGTGATGAGTGCAAGCTGCTAGTAGTGCAGGGCGATAAAGTCAAAAATTGTATTCATCTAGTGCTAATATGGTAGTTAATCCGATTATGACGTCACTTCTACAACGAATAAGTAGGGGAGACCAAGTCCGCCCTCGGGGAAAGTCCGCCCACCCCGTGTTTCTGATCGCGTAACTGCTGGAAAAGTATATACAATGATGATGTAATTAGTTGGTACACGTCATAGCTAAGTACCAAAGAAAACAAGACAGTCCGACACATCTCGCCACATAAATTATCGTCAAAAAACGTTTCCGAGTTACTTTTTTAGAATTAGTAATATTGTAATAATCTCAAGACCTTGCAAAGACGGTTTTCGTTCTTATATTTATTTGGCAGGTGAACGTTCTGCCCAACATATTATGTAAAAGATCGACATTTTGTGTTTAGTAGGCATAACACGAGGTAAAGAAAAAAAGTACCGTTGGGGCCAGTCCGCCCTGTGTGAAGGGGCAAGTTTTCCAGTATTACTCATACCACCGTTTATTCCCTAAAACCATAAATGCCGAAGTTGTAAGGGGCTGTGCAATAATTATGAGCCCTGGGGGGAGGGTAAAATTGGGGGGAGGCAAGAAATTGTTGGCGAGACGAAAGGGGGGGCAAGCAATTTTGGCAAGCCGAGAGGGGGGGCAAGCGATTTTTGGCACGCATTTAAATTTTCCTGCTCGCTGCGCTCGCAACATACATCTAGACCATTTAAAGTTTGGAATTTGGGATCCCAAAAATTTGGCATGTTCAAGGGGGGGGGCAAAGAATTTTTGGCGGGCCGAGGGGGGGGGGGAGCGATTTTTGGCGGGACGAGAGGGGGGGGCAAGCGATTTTTGGCGAGCCGTTCGGAAATTTTACCCCCCCCGGGGGGCTGATAATTATTGCACAGCCCCTAAATAAAAGGTTTTGCTCATTTTGGACCCCTACATTTATTAGCTTATACATTATAAATTTGGTATAGGCCCTACTGCTACTCTTTGTCCGCCCTTGCATCGTGATTTTTATTTTCCCTTCTCCTGCTGTTACTGAAAGCTCAATGTTCTTACAAATGTGGTAGTATTTAGCTACAGTAGGCCTATACAGCTTTAAAGTGCAAAATGAAAATTGCCCTCTCTAGGCGAGATTGAAAAAAATAGGGCGGACACTTATTTTAATTAATTTAACATGATTTGCACGATTGTTACGAGGATTTATTGGACCAGATGAATATCATGACAACTCATGATGGTAATGATTACAGGCGCGCTTACCTGTTTTTCTTCTGCGTAGTAGGCAGGTTATTAAATTGCTGTAAGGGTGTTCCAATCCCGGATCCGATCCTAGTTCCGATTCACGCTGTCGAACGCCAGAACAAACTGAAATGAAACAGAATGTGATAGCTTGGTATCAGCAGGAGGGTGAAACAGGGATCGATACGAAGGGATAAGCATCCTAGACTGCTGCCCTCTTGTGAAATATGTATCCTAGGTCTAGACAATAGGCGGATTAGCGGCCATTTTGTCTTCGACATGATTTTTTTCACGTGTCCTTATACTTTAGTACACAAATATATAAGTTAACAGGTTTACAATTTTAAAATTATATTTTGTGTAGACAATATATTCTGTAGTAAATCGATCAAATGACGGTGACTGTTCAGGTATTATATGCTTGATATATGCTTGATATAATTAAATTGTCTGACCAGCTAGTATTCTCCTCCGCCGTCAGTGTGATTCCAGTCACTCCACGTACCGTGTTGCGAAGGTGGAGGAGACGAAGCTGTATTGACGAACACGCATGCGTTAAAAATGATGTAGCTTAGTCGAACAATAGGAGAATACTAGCTGGTCAGACAGTTTAATCACAATTCTATCAAGCATATAATACCTGAACAATCAACGTCATTTCATCGATTTAGGCCCCCCTACTATATACAGAATATATTGTATACTCAAAATATAATTTTAAAATTGTAAATCTGTTAACTTATATATTTATGTACTAAAGTATTAAGGGCTGGGGTATGAACGTTTGGACAGTATTTATTGTGGGACATTAGAGCACATCAGACATATCGAATTGCATTCTGAATACGAAGAATGTCATTCTGATATCAAATAATTTTGAATTTTTGAAAATCGCAATTTAATACACATTTTATGGCAAATCATTAAAAATTGATATTTTTGATATTTAACAGTACTTGAAGTAAACTTTATAAATCTGATGATTTATACTTAAAGTGTATGTAGGTGGGTTGAAAAGCCGACGATCAATTGAAAATTTTGACCTTTCGTATTGAAGATATGGATTTTTTTCCCAAAACACCCAAAAATTAGGTCTTTTGGGGAAAAAATCCATATCTTCAATATGAAAGGTCAACATTTTCAATTGACCGTCGGCTTTTCCTCCCTGCTACATACACTTTAAGAATATATCATTAGATTTATATAATTAACTTCGAGGACTGTTATATATCAAAAATTCGAAAAATATCAAATTTTTATAATTTGTCATAAAATTTGTATTATATTGTGATTTTCAAAAAATGAAAATTATTTGATATCAGAAAGACATGCTTCGTATTCAGAATACAATTCGATAGGTCTGAGGTGCTCTCATGCAAGGAGCTTATATAGAAAGGAGAAGTAATAGATTACGTAACGCATTGAAACCATGTGCCGATTTGAAATCTGACAAGCTATTCATCGAAAGGTACCTTTTGTTTGGGACAAAGGGCTTCCGCCATTAAATCCGTAAGCTGACCCGACAGTGTATTAACGCTTTACCTAGCAGGCTACTGTCAATAAGTGATCAAATGCAAGTCGCGTGAAAGCGCTTAATGGAACGAAAAGTACCTATTGTTATACATAAACCCAAGGGTGTGATTGAGTAGCCGTAAGCACAAAAGGCACACATTAGCCGCTAATGCATAGTTCGTTGTCACCCAACTGACATTAGGTGCTTCATTTAAATAAATTGAATGCGCCTGCTGAATGATTACACATCAAGGCTGCCATAGTACAATAATGGTATTAAATAGCTACGTTCCGGGAGCTACGTATGCATGTAACATATAATAAGTATACCGGTATAGGCCTATATAAAAGTTGTTTTACAAATTGAGATTTTATTTTATTTTAAGAAGGAGAATGTCATAATCAATGGCGTACTGAAGGGGGGCAGCTCTTCTGTGAGAGGTCTTGGGAGGGGGTGAGGTTGGAGGAGGGGATATGAAGAATGAGAGGGGACTGGAGGAAGAGAGAAAGAGGAAGAAATAAATAAATAGACGAAAATAAATAGAAAGGTAAGGAAAATGATAGGAATGAGAGGGGACAAAACGTAAGAGGGGATGGAGAAGGGAAGGGAGATAAGAAGAGGGAGTGATACTTTAGCAAGTACAGAGAAAGGAAAAGAAATGAATGACAAATAAATGTAGGCCTTATAATAATTATTATAGAAACTAAACACAGCCCCCCCCCCACACACACACATAGGCCTAACACTAATAGCACTATAGGCAGCCATTCGATGATGCCAATGCCTTTCATGCGTTACGTATTTAAAACGCCCAGTCAGATGTATTTTACACCTGCCAAGCACAAGTCACCCAATTTCGAAAATTGGACGTTGAATGTACACTCTCATGAATATTGATTGGCAACATTTTCCAATATGTCAGCGCTCAAATCGGACACAATAGAACAATAGACCATTCAGTGCGTTGCTCTCATGTGCCACAAAAAATACTGTCGAAACGCAATAAACGCTCATTTTAGATCCCTTAAGGACACGTGAATAAAATCATGTAGAATATAAAATGGCCGCTAATCCTCCTATTGTCTAGACCTAGGATACATTTTCCGGTTTGGTTAAGTAACCAAGGATGCTTATCCCTTCGTATAGATCCCTGGTATCAGCTGGTATTATACGCTGGCGAAGTTACGTAATAATCGGATTAACTACAATAGCAATAGGTGAAAACAATTTTTGAATATATCATGCTGATCACTTGCACCTGTAAGATTAGTATCTTTGAAAAGACCAGTATTGTATTCAATCTATGATTGAATTTGAAGACATACACAGGTGATGAGTGTAACCTGCTTGTAGTGCAACGCGATATGTTCAAAAAAAAATTTCACCTATTGCTATGGTAATTAATCCGATTAATTACGTACGGTAACTTCGCCAACGTATATATAGGGGAGAGTGGGGTAAGTTGAGCCACTTTTTACATTTCCTTTCACT